>NW_025743655.1:0-2775 GCF_021292245.1 Micropterus dolomieu
CACTTGCAGGCCGGGGCCAGTTCACACTTCAGTCTGATATGGGCCACGTGTAAACTAAAAGGTCTGCAGTGTGAACGTAGCCTTTAAGTCCACGTGAGGAAAGTTCAAGACAGGATATTAGAGTCAAAATACGCAAACCTACGTAACTGCAATGAAAACTTAAATATTGTCTTTGTATAAAGTTTCACACAGGAACCTGAACGGGCCTGAGGCTGGTCATGAGTGAGACAAAAAAATCTATAGACAGAGGGTGTGTGTGTGTGTGTGTGTGTGTGTGTGTATGTGTGTGTGTCTGCATCATTGTGATCATGATTTCAAAAATCGCATTGTGACTGACATAAAGTATATTTGGATTTGAATGATTAAATGTCTAATTGAAAATCTAAATAAAGAGTCACATTAATTATTTTCCTGAAACCTACTAGGGTCATATCTCCTTCACTCGTTCCTTTGATGTCAGGAATAATATCTATTTTTCCATAGATATTATTGAGTTTAAGTGGTTTTGCTCAGGGGCGTTGCTTGACATAAAGCTCTACTGGGGCACAGATCCCCTCATTACATTTTTGATTTATGAAATGTGTCAGTATGTGCCTCACCAGCTTCCCTTGCTAAGCATTAACTCAGTCCTCCATTAGGGTCTGAGCTGCTTGTATCTGATGCTGCCTGTACATCTCTGGCTGTGCTTTTACTGGCTGAGGCTGCCTGTATTTCACCTGGGTCTGTGTGACTTTCTAAAAACTTCTGTGTTTCAGCTGTGTGCTGGCTGATGATCCAGCATCTCCTCTGCAGACAAACTTCAGCATAGCCCCAGTAAATTATAATTCAATACTTGCAAGATATTAATGTTATCAGCTGCATCAGGCCCGAACAAACTGGCTCCCCGAGTTTCCTTTAATATTTTCCTTTTGAAAATGTACTATTTATACTATGACATGTGATGTTTATTATCTACTGAGAGATGTGCATCCATATTGCCTAGTCTGTCCTGCTAATCAACATTTTAATAGTCAATGTGATTCCCATTCTCTCCATCTTGCATCAGTCCAGAGTTGTGACTAAACCTTCAATGAGCGCAGGTTCACGTGCGACGTGGTTTTCTTTTCAGCGCAGTTTATAAACATCGTTGCACGTCGGCTGCTCAGCTGGGTTAGCAAGACAGACAGAGATTCACTGCAGCTACACATGCTGCTCACATCAGACCTTTTACCTGCTGAAGTTAACCTGACTGCTGTTCTCCAAAGTCACTCTCGCTGAGTTATTTTTTCTTCATGTGCACAGAAGGATAGTCCCGCTTTAGACCTCTCATCAACGTTGGAAATACTCGCTTTCAAAATGGACTCGTTTTTGCGACGTTTCATATCGTGACAACGTGCCTTTTCACATCGACCACTAGGTAGCTTCAACGTATTCCTTTAAGGCGCTCGTCATAATTATGTATGCAAAAGTGCTTCTTTTTGCCACTGACAGGCTCAGATTGTTATACCAGGTGTCTGACACAATCGTAGAAGGGATCCCTATGAGTAACCTTGTTTTTAACCAGAAACAGAAGTCTTGCTAAAGGACAATTCTTGCTCTGAAATCTCGAAAGGAGTACATTGCAGCCACTGAAGCTAGTTCATGGGAAGCCATCTACTGCACGGATTTCAAAACATTTTGTACCTATTAGTCATATATAGTAAGACCGTCCCTGTGTTTGAGACAAACTGGCTCAGGGAAACAGACATTTTAACTAATGCAAATGTTTGACATAATGTTTCATCAGTTAATTGCAAGCACTTGTTAATACTACTTATACGTCTGGAACACTAATGTCAGGAAACTGCAGGCAAACTTATGTCCATTACAGTTCTGATAATAGTTTTCTCACAATGTTAATTTAATGTGAAATAACCTAAATCCATATTAAAAATAAAACCAAATACTTAAAACCAGTCCTTATTCTTAGAATATACATCTTAACTGAGTCGACTATATCACAACCACATCTACATAAACATCCAGGTTCTAGTTTGAAGTAAACAAGCAGCCATTACTACGGTGCCGCCTCACTTGTAAACCGACGTACAATTCAATTTAGTTTCAATTTAATTACATTTTATTTATATAGCACCATTCAAATATATCACTTTTCATAAAAGAGCAGGTCTAGACCGTACTCTGTGATATTATTTACAGAACCCAACAACAACACTGATGTACATGAAGGACTCACTTTCTAACTGCATGTGCCAAGAAATTTGTCCAGGAGAACCCTATAGAACCTTAAACATGTTAGAAATACAATCATAAATGCTGTTAAAATAAATAAAAGGTTACAATCTAAAAAAACCAACAACTCTTAACTCCTGAGAAACAGAGCTTCTGGTCCAAATGCAAGGAATCACGGAGTACGACATAATCACAAGGACAGAACTGATTTGTAAAATGTTATTTTTTCCTTAGGGCTGTGTCATAATTAATTTCAGGCAGGTGTTTTGAGACAGAAGAACTTCCAAATTCACAGAGACCGCCATCATCTGTCCACCATAAACAACCCAAACATCAGTGCTTTCACTGCCAGCATGAAACTAAGACATAAAAAGCACAGATACAGATGTACAGGGAGGAAGAAGTTTAATTATGTGCATCATATTAACTACTTTTACTTTAAAACATAAGCATTTAAATCTGTGTATAGATAGATCCTAGCTATTGACCACTGATGGATGTTTGAAATATGATTAATTCTGTGTTGAGGCATGTTGTGAAAAGTTTGCTAGGATGTGTGAACTT
>NW_025743655.1:2795-5633 GCF_021292245.1 Micropterus dolomieu
CAAATGTTTGACATAATGTTTCATCAGTTAATTGCAAGCACTTGTTAATACTACTTATACGTCTGGAACACTAATGTCAGGAAACTGCAGGCAGACTTATGTCCATTACAGTTCTGATAATATTTTTCTCACAATGTTAATTTAATGTGAAATAATTGAAACAACCTAAATCCATATTAAAAATAAAACCAAATACTTAAAACCAGTCCTTATTCTTAGAATATACATCTTAACTGATTCGACTATATCACAACCACATCTACATAAACATCCAGGTTCTAGTTTGAAGTAAACAAGCAGCCATTACTACGGTGCCGCCTCACTTGTAAACCGACGTACAATTCAATTTAATTTCAATTTAATTACATTTTATTTATATAGCACCAATTCATAACAGTTATCTCATATCACTTTTCATAATATCATCATACTCTGTGATAGTGTAGTGAACAACGGTGTGGATTTGTGCATTTTATATTGAATAAATTTGGAGCTACCCTAAATTCCTTTCTCCTCCCCAGAGAAGAAGGGGGAGGGGTCAAAGTTGGTTTCTCTAAGTGCTGTCCTGACCATAAAACTGGCACCTTTTTTATTCCGAAGCTGATAACGCGGGGCCTGACTGTTAAACTGACAAAGGGACACGAACCAGCCATTGGCATCTCCCTGAACAGCCTATCAAAACTGGCCCCCCCACACACGTTTCCGTGGCAACTGACCTTATTCTTTGTTTATTACCACATCAAAAAGCAAAACCCCTGTCTCACCCAAGTGTGACATGGTCCAGACACTGAACTTTCAATGTAAAAAGACTGCAGTCTCCAAAGACTCAAAGCATTTAATTGAGTTAATTAAATCTTTAGTTACTTGATTACATTTGCCTCTATTTGAGTAGTTATGTTGACTGTTGTTGCTATCTGTTGTTGATATTAGTGCTGAAAAGAAGTTACTTGTGCAGTGTTTTTATTTTCAGCAAGACACTCCTTCATCTAATGTAATCCAATCTTTCCTCATGTAACCTGAGCTCCCCCAAGTGGATGAAATAAGTATTACATGCCCTCGTCGGAAATGCCGTTAAATGTATAAATATCCTGACCAATAATGTGACAATTGTTTCCTGTTACCAAATGCTTAGAACAGTACAACCGTTTGACCGTTGAAGTTCGATTGTGGAAAATATTTGATTATAATACAGATGCAGATAGATTTCTTTTCTTTAAACATTAAGTTTAGAGAGGCAGTCCCTTGGGGAAACCTGAGACGCCCTCTGGGGAACCACGCCCCAGGCAACAAAAGAGCGACACGCGACCTCTCGCTTCGCGCTCTTTTCTCTTCGCTCTTTTCTCTTCGCTCTCTTCTCTTCGCTCCTTGCTCTTCCGCTCTGCTCGACTCCCTGGACGCTTCGTCACGCGTGTGGCGTGCCTCGCCAGGCAACGCTCACAGACTCGGCAAGCGAGACCGGCCTTTTGTTCGCCTGAAGCTACACACCTGAAGTGCCGAGACATCGATCTGCCTTCAGTTTGTTTTATTTTCTTTATTTCTTTTGTTTGTTAAAGTTGTCAGTTCGTTAAGTTACACTGGACTAATTCAGGAACGACCAAGTTCCATTTTAAGCCTTTTTCGTCGAGCCAACTTCACCGAGGTCAGACCAAGCCACGTGGTCTCGCCAGCTACAACGAAGGAAACCTGAAAACAGCCGAATTGCCAGACGGAGGAGGCGTTTTCAATCAGACACGGAGAACCCCGGAGAATCCCTAGCAAAAAGCCAGGATCGGGCAGCTAGCGTGGGACCCGTGCAACAGGCCAAAAGCAGGCTGTCGACAAGCAGTAAGACTTAACACACGTTCTGTGATCAGATGTCCATTTTAACTCCTAAATTATAGCATTAGTTTACTTTCATTAGTTCTTCTATGCCATATGAGTCAAATGCTTCCCACAATCGAACCTCCAAATGTTTATGTTCCCTGTATCCAGCCATCTTTTTATCACCTTAGTTAGAGAATAAATTCACTGTAATATAATCAAGAGCTGTGTGCGTTGCCTATTTCTACTTCCCTGCCGAGAGAATTGACCCTTTAGATATGAGACTGACTGATTGATTTAAGATAATTGAGCGATTATTAACTAACTGATCACTAGTAATAATTGTATAATTATTCAAAACTACCTAGAGGTCCGGAGACTCTAGGATTATAACAACTCCGGTGGTGCCCTTAACGAGGAATCTGGTTTGATTTTATGAATAAGAAAAATTCACAACTGGGTATCAATTCTCATAAATTTATTAAATTGCATAACTAAATTTAGGTTTGCTACAATGACAAAACACAATGTAGACTAAAGTGGTAAACATTTCTTTATTTGCAGTTTATATTGTTATCAGATATAATAAAGAGGAGACTGTTACTAGAGTTAAATGCTCGTTCCTGTTAAATGAAGCTGAAATCCAGCTGCTGTGTTCTGAACTGGCCGCAGAAAATAAAGATTTTCACAACTGATGCAGGAAAAGACATTTTATAAAACTCACAGTGGGCTTCCTGATATGAGATGAAATCAAGACTTGAATATTGTTGTTCAAAGTCAGACTGAAACAGAAACAGCTGAGCACAAAACACACAAACATTTCTCACACTGATAAATAAAAACAAAAACAATCAGTAATAAAAACCTAAAAATGATCTGATGAGATTTTTGTTATTGTTGAAGAAATACTGTGAGCCAGGTTCAGGTGTGAAGAAGTTTCAGAGACTGATGAAGACTTAACATAGCATGGTTTATTGAGCCCGGCCGAGGAGACACAGTGCCAGCATACAACATGTGAACACATCAAATGCCAACACC
>NW_025743656.1:0-3980 GCF_021292245.1 Micropterus dolomieu
ACATTTTTTCCCCAAGTTTTGTGATCTCAATGCAAAGTCTACCAGGGTAAATTTATTTTATTCCCTTTTTATGAATTTTTTATCATGCTGCAAAGACAGTTTAACAGTTTTCAACCAAAAACATGCCCTGCTGCATTTTAAGTTAAAAGTCCAGGTCTGTTTTTATTTACCTCGTCTCTTGGACCTGTATCTCCTAGTGAACAAGACGATGAGGAGGAGGAGGAGCACGAGGAGGACGATACCTATTCCAAACCACACACCATGAAGTAGTCGTCGGTCTTCAGGAGCAGATGGAAGACAAAGTAAAAACTACTTACAAAATGAAACAGTACATACAGACATAATGCATGTCAGGTATACAGCAGTCCAGGGTAGCAGCAACCTTTGGAGAAGACCGTTTACTTCAGTACTGTAAAAGTACAATTCATAATCACTTGGCAATTTATATTTTATGCTGCTTTATGCTTCAGTCATCATGCCCACTGGCCTTTAATCACTCTCTGACAACATGACTGTGTAGTTTAGCGCCGCTGTCTCCAGGTAAGCAAATAGTGCTGTTTCATACATGATGTGACTGGTTTCACTGCAATATCCTAAAATCATCCACATCCCTCACTGCTGTCACGTGTTTACACTCATAATGTGTTCAAACAACCCGTTCTCACTCCCAAGTCGTCACATATGGACGCATGGTCAAGAGTCGTGTGTTTGTGAAGCACTGGCGATCCCTTTAGCGTCATAGTTCGACGCATTGAGGGAAGTCCTGTAGCGTCGTTTTTTGACGGTAAAGGTAGGCATATGATATTTAACAGAAAAGAGTGAGTAAAGAGCTGGTTGGGGGGCCAGAACCCGGACTTTGAACCAGGAGACCGAGGTTCGTGTAGTTAGGCCTACCTAGGTCGATAAAAGGAGACGCCCAAAGGCCTTGACCAAGCGTCTAAATATTTTAACTTTATTGCCTCAGATTACTTTTTACAATAGCTGGCCCTACTTCAAAGCATGGGGACGCTTACAGATAAAACGTGATCTAAAGTGTAATAAATGTAGAAATAGTGACTGTGTTCAGAACGTTTCAGTCAGAGAAGTCAAATGTTGAACCAAACAATCTTCAGAAAGACTCTCAATCTGTTGCTCATTAAGTGACTTTGAAGCTACACAAAGTTAAATTCAGAGACTAACTTCATTGAATATGATCACTCATTGACTGAGAGGTGGAAACTGTAGATGTTGCTGTAATGATCAAACATATTGGAAACATCATTTGCTGAATTGTGAATCAATGCATATATAACAGAATATTGTAGAGAGAGACACTTTTTCTTTTCATGCTTTTTAAAACCAATGTCGTCATACCTGTGTTTACTAGAGGTGTGGATGGTGCAGTTGTTGCTGGAGGTGGAGGAGTTGTTAAGGTCTCTGGTGGTGGTGGTGACGAAGTCGTTGTTGGAGGTGGAGGAGTTGTTGAGGTCTCTGGTGGTGGTGGTGACGAAGTCGTTGCTGGAGGTGGAGGAGTTGTTGAGGTCTCTGGTGGTGGTGGTGACGAAGTCGTTGCTGAAGGTGGAGGATCTGTTGTTGTTGTTGTTGGTTCCTTATGACCTTTAGTGAAGGATGGAGGAAACAATATAGAGCTGATGCCACGACATGTCCAGCCTCTGTAACTCAGTGCACTCTCTAATTCAGCATTTTGTTCGTCTGTTGATCTGAAAAAATGTGTTCCTGAGGTTTGCTTTCCACATTCTACAGTACAGTAGTAAAGTTCATACTTTTACTCTACTACATATTGTAAATGGTAAACCATGAGCTGAAAGGGAATGTGATATACGCCTGTAGTATCAAAGTTAAACCTGTTCTGCATTAGCTGATTTTTACAGATTACCAATCGATGGAGCTTGACGGGAACACAGTTAATAAGTAACGTCTATTTATGTCACTTGTTTTCATTAAAATCTTAAACACCAAGGCCACGGCTGAGAGTTCAGGGGTGTGAACACTTAACAAAGAAACGTTTTTACACTGACGTGTGTGTTTTGTGCCAAAGAGTAAAGCTGAAGTTTTATATTTTCTTTGCTCTGGGTTGTGTTTTTGGGTCAGAACCTGCACGTTCTGAATCATCACAACAACATACTGTTGAGAAAGGCTCTGTTCTACGGCTTTATTTTTAGTTTTAAAAAAAGTTTCCTTCTCTCTTCAGCTCTCCTTACAGAAATAGATATTACAACATCTTTAATACGTCACAAAATGATTCACGTGATTGAAAAACGAACTACACCACGTCCATTTTTGTTGAGACTCAAAACTAAAACCACTCCCCAACTTACTACACGTAATTAACTAAACTAACAAAATTAAAAATAAAAGGATAAACTGAAACTTATTTATTCATAGTGAAAACAGAACATGTTACCTGGGATCACCATCAGCTCCACAGCTGCTTCATTATTACAGAAGTATGTTCCAGTGTCTGAGACGGCAGCTCTGCTGATGTGAAGTGACTTATCTGCTGATGAACTGTATCGTTTCAGTGGGTAATGAATGTGTCTTATGTCTCCGTCTCCATCAACTGTAAGTATGTCAACTCTGTTTCCGTTTGTCTCTCTGCTCCACGTCACTTTACCCTCCACAGAGTGAGGACATGGCAGAGTGATGGAGTCCTTCAGCCTGATTATTTTATGCTTTTTCTCTGTAAAAGAAAAACATTTTTCAATAAATATTTTTCTGCTATTATGAGCAACTCTGATCTATGTTCACCATTAGAGACAGAATAACATCAATATGTCCAATGCAGTGGAAACACATTGAAGAAGGCCACTGCAAAATAAATAAAGTTGGATCCCTGACTGTCCTCTACGCGGCTCTACCAGAATCCATCCATCCATCGTCAACCACTTATCCTGCATACAGGAGCCAATCCAAGCTGACATCGGGCGAAAGGCAGGGTACACCCTGGACAGGTCGCCAGTCCATCACAGGGCCACACATAGACGAACAAACACTCACACTCACACCTAAGGACAACTGAGGGTCACCAATCAACCTAGTCCTTGTTGACAAATTCAGCTAAGCTTCAAAGTAAGCTTGGCCGTCTGTAGTTTACTTATGAAGCTGCTACATAAATCTAATATATTAAAACTAAGGTTCTCCTTTTGTGTGGCCGTGAAAGTTAAAAAGACAACCTTTAGTCTCCTCAAACTAACTGTGATCGTTCATTTTCAGCACCAGTGTTCAGCAGCCAAATGCACAGCAGATCTGTTGACATTAACCTGCGTTAATATTAACATTTTAAAATAATTATATCAGCAGAGCAGAAGCTTGAACAAGACTGCTGGATAAAATAAAAAACTTAAGTAAAGTTCTTACCTGCACTGACATTACAGCACAGAACAAAGGCTAACAGGCAGCTGTAGATCTTCATCCTCATCCTCACACAGACTGAAGTGACTGATCAAACAAACACTGTTTAATTCTGAGAAAAGGATGTGTAAACCGGACATTATCGTCTTTGTCTTCTTGTGGTTAATGCCCACTGATGGTTAAGGTTATTTAAATATAGAGCATGATCAAACTTCCCTCCATTCTGTGCCAGTACAAGAAAGAACCTGAAATAACTGACTAAAAGACAAAGACATGATCACCTTATGAAGCTGTTATAACAAACATGGCAACAAACAGTCGACTACTTCCACAGAGCAACATTAGCATCCCATTGGAGAGGAGTTTGTGTCCATAACAGCTGAAAAAGGCAGAGAGCAGAGATGCTAAACAGGAAAACCACCTTTACACATAGAGAGCTAACCACACAGACAATAACGTCACGATCTAATGATGGCGACCTGTCGGAAAACATCCAGCTTGTTGTTAGCTGAGAACTGCTTGGTGTTTGTCTTAAACTGGCTGCAAAATGTGACCACAGAAAGATGACTGCATGTCACAGTCTCCTTTTAAGGCATTTGAAGTCCACATGAATACTGTGGAAGAAAGCC
>NW_025743657.1:0-1387 GCF_021292245.1 Micropterus dolomieu
GTGTCTCTGTGTGTGTTACAGTGTCTCTATGTGTGTTACAGTGTATTTCTGTGTGTTACAGTGTCTCTATGTGTGTTACAGTGTATTTCTGTGTGTTAAAGTGTCTCTGTGTGTTACAGAGTATTTCTGTGTGTTACAGTGTCTCTGTGTGTTACAGAGTATTTCTGTGTGTTACAGTGTCTCTGTGTGTTACAGTGTATTTCTGTGTGTTACAGTGTATTTCTGTGTGTTACAGTGTATTTCTGTGTGTTACAGTGTCTCTGTGTGTTACAGTGTATTTCTGTGTGTTACAGTGTATTTCTGTGTGTTACAGTGTATTTCTGTGTGTTACAGTGTATTTCTGTGTGTTACAGTGTCTCTGTGTGTTACAGTGTATTTCTGTGTGTTACAGTGTATTTCTGTGTGTTACAGTGTCTCTGTGTGTTACAGTGTATTTCTGTGTGTTACAGTGTATTTCTGTGTGTTACAGTGTCTCTGTGTGTTGCAGTGTATTTCTGTGTGTTACAGTGTATGTCTGTGTGTTGCAGTGTATTTCTGTGTGTTGCAGTGTATTTCTGTGTGTTACAGTGTCTCTGTGTGTTACAGTGTATTTCTGTGTGTTACAGTGTATTTCTGTGTGTTGCAGTGTCTCTGTGTGTTACAGTGTATTTCTGTGTGTTGCAGTGTCTCTGTGTGTTACAGGGTCTCTGTGTGTTACAGTGTATTTCTGTGTGTTACAGAGTATTTCTGTGTTTTACAGAGTATTTCTGTGTGATACAGTGTCTCTGTGTGTTACAGTGTATTTCTGTGTGTTACAGTGTATTTCTGTGTGTTACAATGTCTCTGTGTGTTACAGTGTATTTCTGTGTGTTGCAGTGTATTTCTGTGTGTTACAGTGTCTCAGTGTGTTACAGTGTATTTCTGTGTAGAACAGTGTATTTCTGTGTGTTACAGTGTCTCAGTGTGTTGCAGTGTCTCTGTGTGTTACAGTGTCTCTGTGTGTTACAGTGTATTTCTGTGTGTTGCAGTGTCTCTGTGTGTTACAGTGTCTCTCTGTGTGTTACAGTGTATTTCTGTGTGTTACAGTGTCTCTGTGTGTTACAGTGTATTTCTGTGTGTTGCAGTGTCTCTGTGTGTTGCAGTGTCTCTCTGTGTTACAGTGTATTTCTGTGTGTTACAGTGTATTTCTGTGTGTTGCAGTGTCTCTGTGTGTTACAGTGTAGTACTGTGTGTTACAGTGTCTCTATGTGTGTTACAGTGTCTCTATGTGTGTTACAGTGTCTCTATGTGTGTTACAGTGTGTCTCTGTATTACAGTGTAGTACTGTGTGTTACAGTGTCTCTATGTGTGTTACAGTGTCTCTATGTGTGTTACAGTGTCTCTATGTGTGTTACAGTGTGTCTCTGTA
>NW_025743657.1:1407-8965 GCF_021292245.1 Micropterus dolomieu
AGTACTGTGTGTTACAGTGTCTCTATGTGTGTTACAGTGTCTCTATGTGTGTTACAGTGTCTCTATGTGTGTTACAGTGTGTCTCTGTATTACAGTGTAGTACTGTGTGTTACAGTGTCTCTATGTGTGTTACAGTGTCTCTATGTGTGTTACAGTGTCTCTATGTGTGTTACAGTGTGTCTCTGTATTACAGTGTAGTACTGTGTGTTACAGTGTCTCTATGTGTGTTACAGTGTCTCTATGTGTGTTACAGTGTCTCTATGTGTGTTACAGTGTGTCTCTGTATTACAGTGTAGTACTGTGTGTTACAGTGTCTCTATGTGTGTTACAGTGTCTCTATGTGTGTTACAGTGTCTCTATGTGTGTTACAGTGTGTCTCTGTATTACAGTGTAGTACTGTGTGTTACAGTGTCTCTATGTGTGTTACAGTGTCTCTATGTGTGTTACAGTGTCTCTATGTGTGTTACAGTGTGTCTCTGTATTACAGTGTAGTACTGTGTGTTACAGTGTCTCTATGTGTGTTACAGTGTCTCTATGTGTGTTACAGTGTCTCTATGTGTGTTACAGTGTGTCTCTGTATTACAGTGTAGTACTGTGTGTTACAGTGTCTCTATGTGTGTTACAGTGTCTCTATGTGTGTTACAGTGTCTCTATGTGTGTTACAGTGTGTCTCTGTATTACAGTGTAGTACTGTGTGTTACAGTGTCTCTATGTGTGTTACAGTGTCTCTATGTGTGTTACAGTGTCTCTATGTGTGTTACAGTGTGTCTCTGTATTACAGTGTTTTTCTGTGTGTTACAGTGTCTCAGTGTGTTACAGTGTATTTCTTTGTGTTACAGGGTCTCTGTGTGTTACAGGGTCTCTGTGTGTTACAGTGTATTTCTGTGTGTTACAGTGTATTTCTGTGTGTTACAGTGTATTTCTGTGTGTAACAGTGTATTTCTGTGTGTTACAGTGTCTCAGTGTGTTGCAGTGTATTACTGTGTTACAGTGTCTCTGTGTGTGTTACAGTGTATTTCTGTGTGTTACAGTGTATTTCTGTGTGTTGCAGTGTCTCTGTGTGTTACAGTGTAGTACTGTGTGTTACAGTGTCTCTGTGTGTTACAGTGTCTCTGTTTGATACTGTGTATTTCTGTGTGTTACAGTGTCTCTGTGTGTCTCTGTGTGTTACAGTGTATTTCTGTGTGTTACAGTGTATTACTGTGTGTTACAGTGTATTACTGTGTGTTACAGTGTCTCTGTGTGTTGCAGTGTTTTTCTGTGTGTTACAGTGTATTACTGTGTTACAGTGTCTCAGTGTGTTACAGCGTATTACTGTGTTACAGTGTCTCTGTGTGTTACAGTGTATTTCTGTGTGTTACAGCGTATTACTGTGTTACAGGGTCTCTGTGTGTTACAGAGTATTTCTGTGTGTTACAGTGTCTCTGTGTGTTGCAGTGTATTTCTGTGTGTTACAGTGTATTTCTGTGTATTACAGTGTCTCAGTGTTTTACAGTGTATTACTCTGTTACAGTGTCTGTGTGTTACAGTGTATTTCTGTGTGTTACAGTGTATTTCTGTGTGTTACAGTGTCTGTGTGGTGCAGTGTACTTCTGTGTGTTACAGTGTCTTTGTGTTACAGTGTATTTTTGTGTGCGTTAGTGTTTCTGTGTGTTACAGTGTATTTCTGTGTGTTACAGTGTATTTCTGTGTGTTACAGTGTATTTCTGTGTGTTACAGTGTCTCTGTCTCTGTGTGTGTGTTACAGTGTCTCTCTGTGTCTGTGTGTGTATCTCTGTCTGTGTGTGTGTTACAGTGTCTCTGTGTGTGTGTTACAGTGTCTCTCTGTGTCTGTGTGTATCTCCTTGTCTGTGTGTGTGTTACAGTGTATCTCTGTGTGTTACAGTGTCTCTGTGTGTTACAGTGTATTTCTGTGTATTACAATGTATTTCTGTGTGTTACAGTGTCTCTGTGTGTTGCAGTGTATTTCTGTGTGTTACAGTGTATTTCTGTGTGTTACAGTGTGTCTCTGTGTGTTACAGTGTATTTCTGTGTATTACAATGTATTTCTGTGTGTTACAGTGTCTCTGTGTGTTGCAGTGTATTTCTGTGTGTTACAGTGTATTTCTGTGTGTTACAGAGTATTTCTGTGTGTTACAGTGTCTCTGTGTGTTGCAGTGTATTTCTGTGTGTTACAGTGTATTTCTGTGTATTACAGTGTCTCAGTGTTTTACAGTGTATTTCTGTGTGTTACAGTGTATTTCTGTGTGTTACAGTGTATTTCTGTGTGTTACAGTGTATTTCTGTGTGTTACAGTGTATTTCTGTGTGTTACAGTGTCTGTGTGGTGCAGTGTACTTCTGTGTGTTACAGTGTCTCTCTGTGTCTGTGTGTGTATCTCTGTCTGTGTGTGTGTTACAGTGTCTCTCTGTGTCTGTGTGTGTATCTCTGTCTGTGTGTGTGTTACAGTGTCTCTGTATGTGTTACAGTGTATTTCTGTGTGTGTTACAGTGTCTCTGTGTCTTGCAGTATATCTCTGTGTCTCTCTGTGTGTGTTACAGTGTCTCTCTGTGTCTATGTGTGTATCTCTGTGTCTGTGTGTGTGTTACAGTGTCTCTGTCTCTGTGTGTGTGTTACAGTGTCTCTCTGTGTCTGTGTGTATCTCCTTGTCTGTGTGTGTGTTGCAGTGTATTTCTGTGTGTTACAGTGTCTCTGTGTGTTGCAGTGTATTTCTGTGTGTTACAGAGTATTTCTGTGTGTTACAGTGTCTCTGTGTGTTGCAGTGTATTTCTGTGTGTTATAGTGTATTTCTGTGTATTACAGTGTCTCAGTGTTTTACAGTGTATTACTCTGTTACAGTGTCTGTATGTTACAGTGTATTTCTGTGTGTTACAGTGTCTGTGTGTTACAGTGTATTTCTGTGTGTTACAGTGTATTTCTGTGTGTTACAATGTCTCTGTGTGTTACAGTGTATTTCTGTGTGTTACAATGTATTTCTGTGTTACAGTGTATTTCTGTGTGTGTTAGTGTATCTGTGTGTTACAGTGTCTCTGTGTGTGTGTTACAGTGTCTCTCTGTGTCTGTGTGTATATCTCTGTCTGTGTGTGTGTTACAGTGTCTCTCTGTGTCTGTGTGTATATCTCTGTCTGTGTGTGTGTTACAGTGTCTCTGTGTCTGTGTGTATATCTCTGTCTGTGTGTGTGTTACAGTGTATTTCTGTGTGTGTTACAGTGTCTCTGTGTGTTACAGTGTCTCTCTGTGTCTGTGTGTGTATCTCTGTCTGTGTGTGTGTTACAGTGTATTTCTGTGTGTGTTACAGTGTCTCTGTGTGTTACAGTGTCTCTGTCTGTCTCTGTAACACACAGAGACTCACAGAGACACTGTGTGGTGCACTATATCTCTCTGTGTCTCTCTGTGTGTGTTACAGTGTCTCTCTGTGTGTTACAGTGTCTCTGTGTGTCTCTGTAACACACAGAGACTCACAGAGTCACTGTGTGTTGCACTATATCTCTCTGTGTCTCTCTGTGTGTGTTACAGTGTCTCTCTGTGTCTGTGTGTATCTCTGTGTCTGTGTGTGTGTTACAGTGTCTCTCTGTGTCTGTGTGTATCTCTGTGTCTGTGTGTGTGTTACAGTGTCTGTGTGTGTATTACAGTGTAATTCTGTGTGTTACAGTGTCTCTGTGTGTGTTACAGTGTATTTCTGTGTGTGTTAGTGTATCTGTGTGTTACAATGTCTCTGTGTGTTACAGTGTGTCTCTGTGTGTTACAGTGTATTTCTGTGTGTTACAGTGTCTCTGTGTGTTACAGTGTATTTCTGTGTGTTACAGTGTCTCTGTGTGTTACAGTGTCTCTGTGTGTTACAGTGTATTTCTGTGTGTTACAGTGTATTTCTGTGTGTTACAGTGTATTTCTGTGTGTGTTAGTGTATCTGTGTGTTACAGTGTCTCTGTGTGTGTTAGTGTCTCTGTGTGTTACAATGTCTCTGTGTGTTACAGTGTATTTCTGTGTGTTACAGTGTATTTCTGTGTGTTACAGTGTCTCTGTGTGTGTTACAGAGTATTTCTGTGTGTTACAATGTCTCTGTGTGTTACAGTGTGTCTCTGTGTGTTACAGTGTATTTCTGTGTGTTACAGTGTATTTCTGTGTGTTACAGTGTATTTCTGTGTGTGTTAGTGTATCTGTGTGTTACAGTGTCTCTGTGTGTGTTAGTGTCTCTGTGTGTTACAATGTCTCTGTGTGTTACAGTGTATTTCTGTGTGTGTTAGTGTTTCTGTGTGTTACAATGTCTCTGTGTGTTACAGTGTATTTCTGTGTGTGTTAGTGTTTCTGTGTGTTACAGTGTATTTCTGTGTATTACAGTGTCTCTGTGTGTTACAGTGTATTACTGTGTTACAGTGTATTTCTGTGTATTACAATGTCTCTGTGTGTTACAGTGTATTTCTGTGTGTTACAGTGTATTTCTGTGTATTACAGTGTGTCAGTGTGTTACAGTGTATTACTGTGTTACAGTGTATTTCTGTGTATTACAATGTCTCTGTGTGTTACAGTGTATTTCTGTGTGTTACAGTGTCTCTGTGTGTGTGTTACAGTGTCTCTCTGTGTCTGTGTGTGTATCTCTGTCTGTGTGTGTGTTACAGTGTCTCTGTATGTGTTACAGTGTATTTCTGTGTGTGTTACAGTGTCTCTGTGTCTTGCAGTATATCTCTGTCTCTCTCTGTGTGTGTTACAGTGTATCTCTGTGTGTTACAGTGTCTGTGTGTGTATTACAGTGTATTTCTGTGTGTTACAGTGTCTCTGTGTGTGTTACAGTGTATTTCTGTGTGTGTTAGTGTATCTGTGTGTTACAATGTCTCTGTGTGTTACAGTGTATTTCTGTGTATTACAATGTATTTCTGTGTATTACAATGTATTTCTGTGTGCGTTAGTGTTTCTGTGTGTTACAGTGTATTTCTGTGTGTTACAGTGTATTTCTGTGTGTGTTACAGTGTCTCTGTGTGTTACAGTGTATTTCTGTGTGTTACAGTGTATTTCTGTGTGTTTTACAGTGTATTTCTGTGTGTTACAGTGTATTTCTGTGTGTTACAGTGTATTTCTGTGTGTGTTAGTGTTTCTGTGTGTTACAGTGTATTTCTGTGTATTACAGTGTGTCAGTGTGTTACAGTGTATTACTGTGTTACAGTGTCTCTGTGTCTCTCTGTGTGTGTTACAGTGTCTCTCTGTGTGTTACAGTGTCTCTGTGTGTGTTACAGTGTATTTCTGTGTATTACAGTGTGTCAGTGTGTTACAGTGTATTACTGTGTTACAGTGTCTCTGTGTCTCTCTGTGTGTGTTACAGTGTCTCTCTGTGTGTTACAGTGTCTCTGTGTGTGTTACAGTGTATTTCTGTGTATTACAGTGTGTCTGTGTGTTACAGTGTCTCTGTGTGTGTTACAGTGTCTCTGTGTGTGTTACAGTGTATTTCTGTGTATTACAGTGTGTCAGTGTGTTACAGTGTATTACTGTGTTACAGTGTATTTCTGTGTATTACAATGTCTCTGTGTGTTACAGTGTATTTCTGTGTGTTACAGTGTCTCTGTGTGTGTTACAGTGTCTCTGTCTCTGTGTGTTTGTTACAGTGTCTCTCTGTGTCTGTGTGTGTATCTCTGTCTGTGTATGTGTTACAGTGTCTCTGTGTCTTGCAGTATATCTCTGTCTCTCTCTGTGTGTGTTACAGTGTATCTCTGTGTGTTACAGTGTCTCTGTGTGTCTCTGTAACACACAGAGACTCACAGAGACACTGTGTGTTGCACTATATCTCTCTGTGTCTCTCTGTGTGTGTTACAGTGTCTCTCTGTGTCTACGTGTGTATCTCTGTGTCTGTGTGTGTGTTACAGTGTCTCTGTGTCTGTGTGTGTGTTACAGTGTCTCTTTCTCTGTGTGTGTGTTACAGTGTCTCTGTCTCTGTGTGTGTGTTACAGTGTCTCTCTGTGTCTGTGTGTGTGTTACAGTGTCTCTGTCTCTGTGTGTGTGTTACAGTGTCTCTCTGTGTCTGTGTGTATCTCTGTGTCTGTGTGTGTGTTACAGTGTCTCTGTCTCTGTGTGTGTGTTACAGTGTCTCTGTCTCTGTGTGTGTGTTACAGTGTCTCTCTGTGTCTGTGTGTATCTCTGTGTCTGTGTGTGTGTTACAGTGTCTCTGTCTCTGTGTGTGTGTTACAGTGTCTCTCTGTGTCTGTGTGTGTCTCTCTGTGTCTGTGTGTGTTGCAGGTGCAGATCTTACAAATATTCAGCGCTCTGTTGGTGATTCTCAGTTTGAGGCTGGTGGGATCGACGGCATTGATGGAGGAACACAGGAAGGCCAAGAAGAAGAGGGACACCACACAGGAAGTCATCCTGACACAAAAACCTGCAACACGAGAAGAAGAGGAGGAGACCCCCTGACATGTGCAACTCTGTTAAAAATTCAATAAGGAACCTCAGGGTTCTGATAGGTCTGGTCTCTACAACAGAAATAGAAGAAGCTTTATTTTGTTCTGACTTGTATCTGATGGACAAGAGCGTCAGTGCTGGAATCCAACCAGGAACTATTTACTTCTCTTTCACTTTACCGTGTTTGGTTAGCTCAAGCATTCCAACAAAATTCATAGGATGCAGTTCTGCTGTCAGATTTCAGTTAGAACCTGACAAGCTGCTCGTTCCCTGACTGTACTGGCTGATGTTATGAACAACCTGACACCGAGCAAAATCATTAATTATCTGTTTGTACATGTCCAAGAAATGCCATTTCTACTTATATATAAAGGATACAAAAATATAACTCAATGAGATCCGACTCTGCTGCAGTTCCTGAGCCTCAGCAGCATTAATAAAACAATAGAAGATGTGAGACTGCAGCTCCACTCAGCAGGTGGGGCCAACATTTTAACAGTTAACAGCATTAGCAAGCACAACCGCAAGTATTTTTATGATGAACCCTGTTAAATGCTTCTATAGTCATCCATTTAATGATGCTTCTACGTAGGCACCTGAGTTGGTCAGAAGAAGAAGAGTTACCTGTGTCTGTGAGGCTGATGTCTGCAGAGTCTCCAGCAGCTTCTACAAACCAGCACTACTTATACTCACACGTTTATTCATGCAAACCATGAAGCTGCACATTTATGAGGCTCAGCAGTGACTAAATAAGGAGATAGCTGTGTCTGTGAGATAGCTGTTGAATACATTCAAATTACAACAGTGACGGTTTGATGGTCTGGCGGGTAGTTACAGCAAGTGTGTGGAAACACTACTTCTTTCAGTGTCTCAGGCATCATCGGGGCAATTTAACCTCATGTTCAACGACTGCATTTAATTTTATTTATATAGCGCTAAATCACAACAACAGTTAGAGCAGGTACTCTGTGATGATATTTACATAAACCCAACAGTTCCCACCAAGAGCAGCACTAGGAGACAGAGGCAAGGAAAAACTTCCTTTAAGAGGCAGAAACCCCGAGCAGAACCATGACTCAGGGTGGGCGGCCATCTGCCTCCACCGGTTGAGGTGAAGGGGAGAGAGATGGGGAGGGAGAGAGGGGAGGGAGAGGGAGGGAGAGGAAGAGAGAGAG
>NW_025743657.1:9017-9727 GCF_021292245.1 Micropterus dolomieu
ACAGTGTATTTCTGTGTATTACAATGTATTTCTGTGTGTTACAGTGTCTCTGTGTGTTGCAGTGTATTTCTGTGTGTTACAGTGTATTTCTGTGTGTTGCAGTGTATTTCTGTGTGTTGCAGTGTCTCTGTGTGTTGCAGTGTATTTCTGTGTGTTACAGTGTATTTCTGTGTATTACAGTGTCTCTGTGTGTTGCAGTGTCTCTGTGTGTTGCAGTGTATTTCTGTGTGTTACAGTGTATTTCTGTGTGTTACAGTGTCTCTGTGTGTTGCAGTGTATTTCTGTGTGTTACAGTGTATTTCTGTGTATTACAGTGTCTCAGTGTTTTACAGTGTATTACTCTGTTACAGTGTCTGTATGTTACAGTGTATTTCTGTGTGTTACAGTGTCTGTGTGTTACAGTGTATTTCTGTGTGTTACAATGTCTCTGTGTGTTACAGTGTATTTCTGTGTGTTACAATGTATTTCTGTGTTACAGTGTATTTCTGTGTGTGTTAGTGTATCTGTGTGTTACAGTGTCTCTGTGTGTGTGTTACAGTGTCTCTCTGTGTCTGTGTGTATATCTCTGTCTGTGTGTGTGTTACAGTGTCTCTCTGTGTCTGTGTGTATATCTCTGTCTGTGTGTGTGTTACAGTGTATTTCTGTGTGTGTTACAGTGTCTCTGTGTGTTACAGTGTCTCTCTGTGTCTGTGTGTGTATCTCTGTCTGTG
>NW_025743658.1:0-2611 GCF_021292245.1 Micropterus dolomieu
ATTTCCTTAAACTTTCTACATGATCGTATGAAACACAGGCGCATATGTATAGTTTTTCATTGGAATAATACTTTTTAGATTAGTTTAGATTCTTTATTATCCTTTTCAGGAAATTTGTTTCCACAATCTATACGTACATTACCTCACATATACACAGCATGAACATACATAACAACGTGCTGTACATTTTATACACAAATTAACACCCAAACCAGGACAGAACTTTTTCTTAGCAAGAACTCTTGTTGAGTAGTGTTCTGGCAGAGGGTATAAAACTCCTGCTATAGCGAGCCCGTTTCCAGCCCAGGGATCTATATCTACGTCCTGATGGTAACAGAGTGAAGAATGTGTTGAGAGGATGACTGATGTCGTGTGTTATTATGTGTGCTTTCCGTAAAATGTCTTTCCTATTGAGCTCAGAGAGGTTGGTGGAGGGAGACCAATTATTTTGGAGGTGTTTTTTGTGATGCGTGTAAATTTGTTCTTATTGGTCACAGTGAGTATGTTGAAATAACAGATTGAACAGTAAAGAAGGATCGGTTGAATTATGCTTTTGTAGAGCAGCAGTAGAAGGTGGGGAGCAACCAAAAGGGATTTAAGTTTCCGGATGGCAGAGAGTCTTTGTTGGCAGCGTTTGAAAGTGTGAGTGGTATGTTGATCAAATTTCAGTTTATTGTATCTGAAGCACTCCACCCATTCAACAGCTACATTATTTATGCATGTAGAGTTGGGGGTGACATTATGGGCTGTGCTGTTGGTGTTGGGTGTGTTAATCAACATTTCTTTTGTTTTTGCAACATTCATCTGAAGATAATTATTTGAACACCACTGCGTGAGGTGAGAGATGGAGTCTTGATAGCTTAAAACAGAGTTTTTGTTATTAAGGAGACCAAGAACAACAGTGTCGTCAGAGTACTTGATATATGTGGTAACAGGTGAGGGGCTGGTGCATTCATTGGTGTATAGAGGAAACAGAAACGGACTCAGGACACAACCTTGTGGGGCTCCGGTGTTGGTGATGATGGTAGGGGACGTCGCACAATCCACTCTGACTGTTTGTGGTCTGTCGCTGAGGAAGCTGTATACCCAGTGGATGAGAACTGAGGGGACGTTGAGATGTTGGAGTTTCCTCATCATCTGGTGACGCTGAATAGTGTTGAAGGCAGAACTATAGTCAATAAAAAGAAGTCTGGCGAAATTCCCAGTTGATTCAAGGTGTTGTAGTAGGGAGTGCAGAAGGCATGCCACTGCATCTTCTGTCCCCCTTTTGGCCTCATAGGCAAACTGTAAAGGATCCAATTGTGGTCTGACAATTGGAAGGATAGAGTTGAGAATCAGTTTTTCATCAGTTTATCAAATACAAATACAGCAAGTGAAATATGGGACCAGGGGTCTCATTTATAAACGGTGCGTACTTACAAAACAGGGCTGGAAACTTGCAGACGCCACTTCCCAAGCAAAGGTTGTGATCTATAAAAAACAAACTTGAGGGGAAAATGTACGTCCTGTAAGTAAACTCTGAACCATAAAGAGGAGAAATGAGAAACGGCGACTCACATGGCAGAAGGCTGATTTTCCCTGAAGTGCGCAATAAAAAACAGAATTTAAGATAATTTGCGGCGCACAAAAAGAACCATGACTGAGGATAATAAACACAAACAGAGATTCTGTTTCTGCAAAAGAACACCTCAAATATGTTGGACAGTTTAATCAGGAATCAGATTAATTAATAGGCCTACATGCATTGAAATTTATTCTCATAAATAAGGTGAACAGGAGACAAATTATATTTAAATTGATGCCGTTTTCAATGCGTCAGTCGAGCAAATATGAGAGCAGAGTTTCACGTATTGTATCACATGTTCGTTTGTTATGGAGCCAAACGCTGAGCGCCAGCGTGTGGATGTGATGCGCTGCTTGTAAAAAAACACTATTTCATTGTCATTTCCAACAAGTCATATTTCATATTTATACAAAAAAAAAAGGTTTGAAAGCATAAAAGCATACCATATAAATACAGGACCTCTCCCATATATGTACTCACCTTTAACTTTAAAAAAACATTTAATTAATTGTAACTGTTTTAGCAGATGCCACTCCCAAGTAAAAAAAAAACTGCTCGCCATGGACAGTATGTTAATTTTGACCCTACAGCAGGAGCAGAGTCGCTAAAAGAAGCAAAAAATATTGCGTCCTAAAGAAAATTTCAAATGAAAACTATACGAAGCAACATATTGCTCTTGTGCGTGTTTCCATTTCTTAGGAGGAAATGCATTTTTTTTGTGAACATGTGGGTGTAGACCAGTGGTTCTCAACCTTTTTTGGGCCAGCGCCCCCCTATCCATTATCCAGGTCCCTTACCGCCCCCCATCAAAAAAGATGTTTGCTATTTGCCCTGAATATTGTTGATTTTTTTTATTGTTACTATTGTTATTAAATACATGGAAAAGGTAACAAAAAACATGTGAAAAGTAATTATATTTAACTAATAAGTGAATATTCCTCCCAATAACTGTGTGTGAACCCAGATGCTGTTTTCTTGGATGGGGCACTTAATAAGTGGGGGGTATGGGGTCCTCCCCCAGAAGATTTTGAGCATTACACACTTAAT
>NW_025743659.1:0-1946 GCF_021292245.1 Micropterus dolomieu
CCTCCTCCGCCTCCTTTACTCGTCCACTTCCTTTTGTCGCGTTCTTCTTCTTCACCTCCTCCTCTGCCTCCTTTACTCGTCCACTTCCTTTTGTCGCGTTCTTCTTCTTCACCTCCTCCTCTGCCTCCTTTACTCGTCCACTTCCTTTTGTCGTCATCTTCTTTTTCACCTCCTCCTCTGCTTCCATTCCTTTTTCACTTCTGTTTGTGGCCTTCTTCTTCACCTCCTCCTGTTCCTCCTTTACTCTTCCACCTCCTTTTGTGCATTCTTCTTCTTCACCTCCTCCTCTGCCTCCTTTACTCGTCCACTTCCTTTTGTGGCCTTCTTC
This sequence comes from Micropterus dolomieu, assembly GCF_021292245.1. NCBI lineage: Eukaryota > Metazoa > Chordata > Actinopteri > Centrarchiformes > Centrarchidae > Micropterus > Micropterus dolomieu. Next base: position 329 of record NW_025743659.1, read on the forward strand.
TTCACCTCCTCCTCTGCCTCCTTTACTCGTCCACTTCCTTTTGTCGCGTTCTTCTTCTTCACCTCCTCCTCTGCCTCCTTTACTCGTCCACTTCCTTTTCTTGCGTTCTTCTTCACCTCCTCCTCTGCCTCCTTTACTCGTCCACTTCCTTTTGTGCGTCTTCTTCTTCACCTCCTCCTCTGCCTCCTTTACTCGTCCACTTCCTTTTGTCGCGTTCTTCTTCTTCACCTCCTCCTCTGCCTCCTTTACTCGTCCACTTCCTTTTCTCGCCTTCTTCTTCTTCACCTCCTCCTCTGCTTCCATTCCTTTTTCACTTCTGTTTGTGGCCTTCTTCTTCACCTCCTCCTCTGCCTCCTTTACTCTTCCACCTCCTTTTGTCGGGTTCTTCTTCTTCACCTCCTCCTGTGCCTCCTTTACTCGTCCACTTCCTTTTGTCGCGTTCTTCTTCTTCACCTCCTCCTGTGCCTCCTTTACTCGTCCACTTCCTTTTGTCGCGTTCTTCTTCTTCACCTCCTCCTCTGCCTCCTTTACTCGTCCACTTCCTTTTGTCGCGTTCTTCTTCTTCACCTCCTCCTCTGCCTCCTTTACTCGTCCACTTCCTTTTGTTGCATTCTTCTTCACCTCCTCCTCTGCCTCCTTTACTCGTCCACTTCCTTTTGTCGCGTTCTTCTTCTTCACCTCCTCCTCTGCCTCCTTCACTCGTCCACTTCCTTTTGTCGCGTTCTTCTTCTTCACCTCCTCCTCAGCCTCCTTTACTCGTCCACTTCCTTTTCTTGCGTTCTTCTTCACCTCCTCCTGTGCCTCCTTTACTCGTCCACTTCCTTTTCTTGCGTTCTTGATCACCTCCTCCTCTGCCTCCTTTACTCGTCCATTTCCTTTTGTCATCTTCTTCTTCACCTCCTCCTCTGCCTCCTTTACTCGTCCACTTCCTTTTTTCGCGTTCTTCTTCAGCTCCTCCTCTGCCTCCTTTACTCGTCCACTTACTTTTGTCGCGTTCTTCTTCTTCACCTCCTCCTCTGCCTCCTTTACTCGTCCACTTCCTTTTGTCATCTTCTTCTTCACCTCCTCCTCTGCCTCCTTCACTCGTCCACTTTTTTTTGTTGCGTTCTTCTTCACCTCCTCCTCTGCCTCCTTTACTCATCCACTTCCTTTAGTCGTCTTCTTCTTCACCTCCTCCACTGCCTCCTTTAGTGGTCCACTTACTTTTGTAGCGTTCTTCACCTCCTCCTCTGCCTCCTTTTCTCGTCCACTTCCTTTTGTCGCGTTCTTCTTCTTCACCTCCTCCACTACCTCCTTTACTCGTCCACTTCCTTTTGTCGCGTTCTTCTTCTTCACCTCCTCCTCTGCCTCCTTTACTCATCCACTTCCTTTTGTCGCATTCTTCTTCACCTCCTCCTCTGCCTCCTTTACTCGTCCACTTCCTTTTCTCGCGTTCTTCTACTTCACCTCCTCCTCTGCCTCCTTTACTCGTCCACTTCTTTTGGGGCCTTCTTCTTCACCTCCTCCTCTGCCTCCTTTACTCGTCCACTTCCTTTTGTCGCGTTCTTCTTCTTCACCTCCTCCTCAGCCTCCTTTACTCGTCCACTTCCTTTTCTTGCGTTCTTCATCACCTCCTCCT
>NW_025743660.1:0-1887 GCF_021292245.1 Micropterus dolomieu
GACAGACAGAGAGACATAGAGAGAGAGAGACAGAGAGAGAGAGAGACAGACAGACAGGTAGAGACACAGACAGACAGACAGGGAGAGAGACAGACAGGTAGAGAGACAGACAGATAGACAGGTAGAGAGAGAGAGAGACAGACAGACAGTGAGAGAGACAGACAGACAGTGAGAGAGACAGACAGACAGACAGGTAGAGACACAGACAGACAGACAGGGAGAGAGACAGACAGGTAGAGAGACAGACAGGTAGAGACACAGACAGATAGACAGGTAGAGAGAGAGAGAGAGACAGAGAGGTAGAGACACAGACAGACAGAGAGAGAGACAGACAGGTAGAGACACAGACAGACAGGGAGAGACACAGACAGACAGACAGGGAGAGAGACAGACAGACAGACAGGTAGAGACACAGACAGGTAGAGACACAGACAGACAGACAGGTAGAGAGAGAGAGAGACAGACAGACAGGGAGAGAGACAGACAGACAGACAGGTAGAGACACAGACAGGTAGAGACACAGACAGACAGACAGGTAGAGAGAGAGAGAGACAGACAGACAGGGAGAGAGACAGACAGACAGACAGGTAGAGACACAGACAGGTAGAGACACAGACAGACAGACAGGTAGAGAGAGAGAGAGACAGACAGACAGGTAGAGACACAGACAGACAGACAGGGAGAGAGACAGACAGGTAGAGACACAGACAGACAGACAGGTAGAGAGAGAGAGAGAGAGACAGACAGACAGGTAGAGACACAGACAGACAGACAGGGAGAGAGACAGACAGGTAGAGACACAGACAGACAGACAGGTAGAGAGAGAGAGAGAGAGAGAGAGACAGACAGACAGACAGGTAGAGACACAGACAGACGGACAGGGAGAGAGACAGACAGACAGACAGGTAGAGACACAGACAGACGGACAGGGAGAGAGACAGACAGACAGACAGGTAGAGACACAGACAGACGGACAGGGAGAGAGACAGACAGACAGACAGGTAGAGACACAGACAGACAGAGAGAGAGTCGGACAGGTAGAGAGACAGACAGACAGACAGACAGGTAGAGACACAGACAGACAGACAGACGGGTAGAGACACAGACAGACAGACAGACAGATGGGTAGAGACACAGACAGACAGACAGACAGACAGACGGGTAGAGACACAGACAGACAGAGACGGGTAGAGACACAGACAGACAGAGACGGGTAGAGAGAGACAGACAGGTAGAGACACAGACAGAGAGACGGGTAGAGAGAGACAGACAGGTAGAGACACAGACAGACAGACAGACAGGTAGAGACACAGACAGACAGAGAGAGAGACAGACAGGTAGAGAGACAGACAGACAGACAGGTAGAGACACAGACAGGTAGAGAGACAGACAGACAGACAGACAGAGAGAGAGACAGACAGACAGACAGATAGAGAGACAGACAGGTAGAGACACAGACAGACAGACAGATAGACAGACAGACAGGTAGAGACACAGACAGGTAGAGAGACAGACAGACAGACAGACAGACAGGTAGAGACACAGACAGACAGAGAGACGGGTAGAGAGAGACAGACAGGTAGAGACACAGACAGACAGAGAGACGGGTAGAGAGAGACAGACAGGTAGAGACACAGACAGACAGACAGACAGGTAGAGAGACAGACAGACAGACAGACAGGTAGAGACACAGACAGACAGACAGACAGACAGATGGGTAGAGACACAGACAGACAGACAGACAGATGGGTAGAGACACAGACAGACAGACAGACAGACAGACGGGTAGAGACACAGACAGACAGACAGACAGACAGACAGACGGGTAGAGACACAGACAGACAGACAGACAGACAGGTAGAGACACAGACAGACAGACAGACAGAC
>NW_025743661.1:0-2711 GCF_021292245.1 Micropterus dolomieu
TCACTGTCGTTCTGAAAGTTAACAAGGGAAAGAGAAAAAAATAATTTGATGAATAAAATAATCTCATTGAATTTGTGCAGGTCCTCTGCTGCCACTGGCTTGGTGCATATTAGGAGAATGCCAGGAGTGGGAGAATGGAGTTAGGGTGGCACTGGACAAAAAGTAATAATGTCAACATAGTTGACAGGGTACATCCTCTGAGAAGCATGAATGTGCTCACCAATTTGCAGTCGGCCCAGCATTGTCGCCTTGGAGCAATAGGTTGGAAAGAACACATAATAACCAGTGGGGCTAAAACTGTGTAATTATGTATTTACCTCTTGAATATCAGTACCCAACAGCCCAGTTGTGGAAAAGTCTTCATTGTCTACTTCATCCTCTTCATCTTCACTGTTGGATGCATTCCTCATGTCATCTTCTGTGTTTACTCCATTAAAAAACATGAAGGGTAAAATGCCAAGGAACATTTCAAGAAATGACAGGCTTGTCTTGTACCACAATTAATAGATATTAGATATTACTGTTTATGTGCAGGAAACTGTGATATGAGAATAATGGTAAACATCTATTTGACAACTTGAGGACAAAAGTGGAATGCTTATAAATATGTCTATATTTATTTAATGAGGTAGCTAGGTCTGAAAAAAATCCAATTTTGATCAGCAGGAAATTTAATTCTAACTTAGATAATAAATTAATAGTTTTAGTCATTTACAAAGTAAAAATACCAAACATTAGCTGGTTATAGCTACACAAATACTAAGAATTATTTGCTTTCCCTTCTTTCATATCATTATAATATTAAAAAAATGTAAAAGCCTTTTCTGGCTGCTGATCTGATTCAGGAAGCTATTTGAAGAGATCATTATAGGCACTGGGAACTTCTGGTGGGTGTTTGTCATTACTATAACATTTAAATGATTAATCGACAATGACAATATTAGTTGCAGTGTCAGCCTGATCATCATTCATACTGACCACATTTAGGTAACTGTCATCACCATCCTCATTATTTGAACTTGAACTGCCATCTTCTTGGCTTCTCTGCATTTGAGAGACAAAGAGACGTTTTAGTCATATAGCTATTTGTAACGTTACTGTTTGTAGACACTTCATTATGCATACATTTAAAATGAAGCCTCATCTTGATAGATTAGCGCAAGACCAGCAGTAAATTACAACTGTCCTGTGTAATCTGACTTTGAACAGAAATAAAAGTGGTCCAAAGTAACTTACCTTTGCATTCCATCTGAACTTAGTTCTCCTTGGTACTGCGTCTGTGCCGCGCAAGTATCTTTTGTAAGGTCCTAGACGTTTTGCCATTAATTCGCTTGTTGTGCACGGCTAAAAACATCTGCTGTTAACGTCAAACTGGACCGAGAGGTAGCCATATAAAAATGAGGTAACGTTAGCCAACTACAGAAGCAAGCTAAATCTCCCGCTTAATCCCAACATGCTTTTCGATGCAGTCGCGCACCTCTCGCGATAGCAGGCCGTGCGATCCGTTTGCACCGTTTGCGTCAAAGAGCTGTGGTTCGCGCGCATCTCACCCGACGGTACAGCATCTTTGATGTTAACTAACGGTCGCGGTTGCCAAAAACAAACATAATTGTCAGTGATAACATTAATTATCCTCCACAATGGCATTTGCGATATATTATTTCAAGGACAAAACCGTGGAAGTTGGAAAAATTGATTGGATGAGTGTTGAAGTCCAGCAAAAATCTTCAAAAATGGTCACAGAGTGCCCCAAACTGGAGGATGAAGATGGATGGATAAATGTTAAGTGGAACAAAGGCAGAAAAAAGAAAGATGGTCCGGCCTTTTTTCCTGCTAAGGTGTTAATGCTCGGGGGTAAGTTTGCTAGCACTTAATCTGTCACCTAGCTTAATGTTAATGGTTAACTTCAAGGATTAGCATAACTGGGTTTGTTTTGTGTTTTTGGATACTAATAATTTAAAATTGTGGATAATGTTAATTTAATATTGCCAACAAGCTGTCTGTTAGGGAGAGCTTAAAGACATAGCCCAAAGACCCAGTCGGGATTTTAATTTGCTCAGTGTAATTTACACAAACTCTTTTCACAGACAACTACAGTGACCTTTGCAAGAAGAGGGAGGAATTCATAAAGGGTGAAGACATCTGGAACCAAACACTCAAGAGGAAGACAAAGCCAAACAGTAGGTGGATGAAGGATGTGTAAGAGGAGGACGAAAGGCCAACAAAACAGGTAAGTTAAGTTAGTTTCCTTACTCAATATTGATGTGAAGAAAACTTAAACTGAAAAGCAAAAGCATATTTAAATGTAATCAAGGTTTAGCATCTTAGTTTGCCATTTTTCTAATTACAAGTAATGCCATTTGTTTTTTTCACTTTTATGATTTCTTTATGGTAGATGCTTTATGATAGTTATGAAAGTTTGTAAATGTGGTAATATTTGATTTAATACTAGAAGTATTTCACCATTTCTGATAAATAAACATTTGTGATTCTTGTTTAACTGATATTTATTGATGGGGGGGTACATCATCACAACCTTTAAACCCTCAGAATTTAAACAATAATTAGCCAATATTAGCCTCAAATCTCTCTTTGTTTGTTTTTAGAATCACTGTTATTGCACATACATGCTATTCATAGTTTTCAAGTGATGTCACATTCCATGAAAAACGCTCCCTTGGAGAGCAAAACTGACGTTATTTTTCACTGCC
>NW_025743661.1:2731-7076 GCF_021292245.1 Micropterus dolomieu
TGGTCCGGCCTTTTTTCCTGCTAAGGTGTTAATGCTCGGGGGTAAGTTTGCTAGCACTTAATCTGTCACCTAGCTTAATGTTAATGGTTAACTTCAAGTATTAGCATAACTAGGTTTGTTTTGTGTTTTTGGATACTAATAATTTAAAATTGTGGATAATGTTAATTTAATATTGCCAACAAGCTGTCTGTTAAGGAGAGCTTAAACACATAGCCCAAAGACCCAGTCGGGATTTTAATTTGCTCAGTGTAATTTACACAAACTCTTTTCACAGACAACTACAGTGACCTTTGCAAGAAGAGGGAGGAATTCATAAAGGGTGAAGACATCTGGAACCAAACACTCAAGAGGAAGACAAAGCCAAACAGTAGGTGGATGAAGGATGTGGAAGAGGAGGACGAAAGGCCAACAAAACTGTTTGTTGAACTGGACATCCAAAACAATATTTGTTTAAAACTTTGATTTGTAGAGAAAAAAACTATTTTCATTCCCGAGTTTTACCTTGTGTTCATGTATAGTTCGCTGGTTGTGTACATGCAAGTTAACATCAAGTCTGCATGCTTAAAGTACAGTTAATGGTTTATTTCAAGTATAAATACTATAAGCTAATTGGAAACTTAGTAGTATACTTTAAATGCAGAAACTAAAGAAGTACAACCTGTTTGTGGGTAGCTAGCTATGTGTTCGTACTGTGTTGTCCTTTGTTTGAACTGGACATCCAAAACAATATTTGTTTGAAAACTTTATATTTATATAAAGTAATTGACTATTTTGACTCCTGAGTTTGTCTTGTGAATATTTATTTATATGTGTAGTCCACTGGTAGAGTGAGTTAACATCAAGTGTACATAAAGTACAGTAAAAGGTATATTTCAAGTATAATACTAATATCTAAGTAGTAACCTAGTAGTACACAGCGCAAAAATAATATATAAATAGTAAACTATAAGTATGATGTTAAGTTCACTGAAAGAAAACTTACAAGTACACTTATAGTATAAAAACTATTAAACTAGTAGTTTACTGAGTAGTATACTTAAAACTGTACTTTCATAAACTACAAATCCAGGCTAGAAGTATATAACTAGTAAACTAGCAGTATATCTATAAGTTCACTTGTAGTACAACTGCAGTACAAAATAAAACTTGGATGTAAACTAGTTGTGAACTCGAAGTTTACCACTCTTACACTTTAAGTATACTTAAAAGTATACTTTTATATACTAAAAAGTGGGCCAATTTAGTCCCAAGAAGTATTAAATTAGTACACTTACAAGTATGCTACTAGTACTATGATCTAAGTATACTTAGTATGTAAAGTATACTTGGGAAATATACTTGAACGTTACTTAAGTTTACTTAGTAAAATAAACTTGAAGTATACTTTATTTTGGTAAGGGTGGAACAAAGGCTTCTATTACAGGCGCTCATGTGTAATAGTTAGATGAAGTACACTGCTCAAAAAAATAAAGGGAACACTAAAATAACACATCCTAGATCTGAATGAATGAAATAATCTCATTAAATACTCCTTTCTTTACATAGTTGAATGTGCTGACAAAAAAATCACACAAAAATAATCAATGGAAATCATATCATGGAGGTCTGGATTTGGAGTCACACTCAAAATTAAAGTGGAAAACCACACTACAGGCCGATCCAACTTTGATGTAATGTCCTTAAAACAAGTCAAAATGAGGCTCAGTAGTGTGTGTGGCCTCCACGTGCCTGTATGACCTCCCTACATCGCCTGGGCATGCTCCTGATGAGGTGGTGGATGGTCTCCTTAGGGATCTACTCCCAGACCTGGACTAAAGCATCTGATGTCCCAGATGTGCTCAATTGGATTCGGGTCTGGGAACGGGCGGGCCACTCCATAGCATCAATGCCTTCCTCTTGCAGGAACTGCTGACACACTCCAGCCACATGAGGTCTAGCATTATCTTGCATTAGGAGGAACCCAGGGCCAACCGCACCAGCATATGGTCTCTCTCAAGGGGTCTGAGGATCTCCTCTCGGTACCTAATGGCAGTCAGGCTACCTCTGGCGAGCACATAGAGGGCTATGTGGCCCCCAAAGAAATGTCACCCCACACCATTACTGACCCACCGCCAAACTGGTCATGCTGAAGGATGTTGCAGGCAGCAGAACGTTCCCCACGGCGTCTCCAGACTCTGTCACGTCTGTCACATGTGCTCAGTGTGAACCTGCTTTCATTTGTGAAGAGCACAGGGCGCTAGTGGCGAATTTGTCAATCTTGGTGTTCTCTGGCAAATGCCAAACGTCCTGCACGGTGTTGGGCTGTAGGCACAACCCCCATCTGTGGACGTCGGGCCCTCATACCACCCTCATGGAGTCTGTTTCTGACCGTTTGAGCAGACACATGCACATCTGTGGCCTGTTGGAGGTCATTTTGCAGGGCTCTGGCAGTGCTCCTCCTGCTCCTCCTTGCACAAAGGCGGAGGTAGTAGTCCTGCTGCTGGGTTGTTGCCCTCCTACGGCCTCCCCCACGTCTCCTGATGTATTGGCCTGTCTCCTGGTAGCGCCTCCATGCTCTGGACACTACGCTGACAGACACAGCAAACCTTCTTGTCACAGCTCGCATTGATGTGCCATCCTGGATGAGCTGCACTACCTGAGCCACTTGTGTGGGTTGTAGACTCCGTCTCATGCTCCACCAGCATTCAAAAGTGACCAAAACATCAGCCAGGAAGCATAGGAACTGAGAAGTGGTCTGTGGTCACCACCTGCAGAACCACTCCTTTATTGGGGGTGTCTTGCTAATTGCCTATAATTTCCACTTGTTGTCTATTCCATTTGCACAACAGCATGTGAAATTGATTGTCAATCAGTGTTGCTTCCTAAGTGGACAGTTTGATTTCACAGGAGCGTGATTGACTTGGAGTTACATTGTGTTGTTTAAGTGTTCCCTTTATTTTTTTGAGCAGTGTATAATATGCCATTAGCTTACTTATGTTCTCTACATCTATTCACAACTAGAATGTTGCTGGAACCAGTGCAGGAGCTCAGCTGGAGCAGAGTCAAGCGCAGTGGAGGAAGACGCAATGAGAGAGACACACCGTGACACAGATGCTGCCAGTGTCTTCATTTTTTGGCTCCAATTACACACTAAACAAAAATGGTGCTAAATAGCACTAATAGTGGTTCATTGGCTCGTAATCATAGGGGAACCAGTTTCGGTGCTATATAGCACCTATTTTTAAAGGAGCTTTATAGCACATTTGTCAAATGGGGCTATTTAGAACCATTAGGTGCTATAAATAGTTTTTACATTTTGAGCAAGTGGGGCTCTTAAGTCATGCAAGACACTACCAGAGACAAGTCAATATGCTTTTAAATGACAACTTCATAATTTAAAAAGTGTTATGATAATCATTTGTTACCAAGTCAGGGAAAAAAAACACATACATAAATATACACACACACACACACACCCAAACACAATATTCCGCTTTTATAGACAACAAGCTATAATGTGTACATTTTAAAATAAGTAAAAACAAACATTTTCTGTAGCCCAGTAGGCAGGTCTCTTTTTGGCCTATTCATGTATAAGCCTACTTTAGTTCTTCACTATATTTAGAAAATCTATAGTCTTTTAACAATTAATTAGTAAATTAGTCCTTCTTCAGTCCTTTAGGATGCTGGATTCCAAACAAAATATATGCACAGGAGGAGGCCCAGTGCCATCGAGATGTCCTCGCTCTCTTCTGTGATAAACTGGCCATCCAATGTGAGCCAAATGTGGTCACACTGCATAGGATGACCTTCCCTGAAGCCTTTACGCACCATCTTAGGTATTGAGGTGCCAGGAGTGCTGGTCTAAGCATGGCCCTGTGGAAGAGAGGACAATAGCATTAACATCTTATCTCACATTTATTACAGGGTGGCTACAGGTATAAACAAAATAAATTTAGACCAAATTAAGACCAAACTTACGATGGAAATACAAATCAAAAGTGGAAGTATACAGTAATCTTTCCAAGTAAACACACTGTCTGTTCAAAATGAATAGTATGGTAAAATGACAATAATCAATTGAGTTTAAGAACATTGACTAAATGTGCGAAAGGATAACACAAAAATATCATTGCTGTCCTAAATTATATTATTACAATATTTTCTGAACATTTAGGTCCAATGAACAAATACTTATAAAATCAAGTAAATATAAAAAAGTTCCTTTTGAACAAAATAAATAATAGACAGCAGTGTGTAAGAGTGTTTTGCAGAGGTGTGTGTGTGTGTGTGTGTGTGTGTGTGTGTGTGTGTGTGTGTTTTTATGAATGAAGTGAGTCACTGCCGATGTGTCATAGGCCCGACG
>NW_025743661.1:7096-12882 GCF_021292245.1 Micropterus dolomieu
TTTTCTGTAGCCCAGTAGGCAGGTCTCTTTTTGGCCTATTCATGTATAAGCCTACTTTAGTTCTTCACTATATTTAGAAAATCTATAGTCTTTTAACAATTAATTAGTAAATTAGTCCTTCTTCAGTCCTTTAGGATGCTGGATTCCAAACAAAATATATGCACAGGAGGAGGCCCAGTGCCATCGAGATGTCCTCGCTCTCTTCTGTGATAAACTGGCCATCCAATGTGAGCCAAATGTGGTCACACTGCATAGGATGACCTTCCCTGAAGCCTTTACGCACCATCTTAGGTATTGAGGTGCCAGGAGTGCTGGTCTAAGCATGGCCCTGTGGAAGAGAGGACAATAGCATTAACATCTTATCTCACATTTATTACAGGGTGGCTACAGGTATAAACAAAATAAATTTAGACCAAATTAAGACCAAACTTACGATGGAAATACAAATCAAAAGTGGAAGTATACAGTAATCTTTCCAAGTAAACACACTGTCTGTTCAAAATGAATAGTATGGTAAAATGACAATAATCAATTGAGTTTAAGAACATTGACTAAATGTGCGAAAGGATAACACAAAAATATCATTGCTGTCCTAAATTATATTATTACAATATTTTCTGAACATTTAGGTCCAATGAACAAATACTTATAAAATCAAGTAAATATAAAAAAGTTCCTTTTGAACAAAATAAATAATAGACAGCAGTGTGTAAGAGTGTTTTGCAGAGGTGTGTGTGTGTGTGTGTGTGTGTGTGTGTGTGTGTGTGTGTGTGTGTTATGTCTACGTGACAAATAATTTTTGTGCACAAGTTCATGTCTACTCCTGAGCTTTTGTGAATATACTTGTAAAACAATCGTTTTTATATAATAATAAACAAAAGACTTGAGAAAGCCTTCCCAAAAGAGTGTACTTACCAATGTATAACAATGTGCATGTGCACAATATGAACACTTGAAACAGAGGCATGCCTGTATAAGGCATATAAGAAAGCCTACCTTGGACAAAAAACTAAATCACATTCGGGGAATGCAGTAACGCAGCGTTACTTAGATTAGTAACTGTAATATAGTTACTGTTTTGGAAATTGTTACACTACTCGTTACTGTGAAAAGTAATACAATTACAGTAATATATTACTAAGTAATGCGTTACTGGCCAACACTGTTGTGGAGTGCTTCTCTAAATCACACATGCACACACTTTTATCCCAATAAGCAGTGTGTTTTGTTTGTTTGTTGGCATATTTAGGCATTTTTTATTGACAGGACAGCTTAGACTTCTAGCCTCTGTATATGGGCGTGTGCTCTACCAGGTGAGCTACCCAGGCACCTCCCCTAAATAGCAGTGTTAAGTTAAAATGGATGAGAGAAAACTTTCCTATCGATATGTATGATACAAAATGTAGCGCCACTTTTCGACAGTGATTATGACAATGTAAGAGATGATTAGGATTAGAATTATTTCACCCGTCAGTCCACGGTTGGTGCTGGGACGGTTCCTGTCTTTAAGCTGTTCATCACACATTCACTGTGCTTGGCAGTCTGTAGAAAATGATTAGACATTATGGCATATGCCTGAGTTCTGCTGATTTATCTTCCAGCTCTTTTTCAACCTCTTTGAGTTCTGTGATTTTTTCTTTGTATCTTTTTCTCAGTATGTTTGACTTGGTGATTAGCTGGGCCATGAGTGTGCCTGATTTACCCTCAGCTTGCTCTGCCAGTTTGTCTGCGTCTTTTTCTAGGCTGTTTGCTACCTCAATCAGTATCATCTTCTTTTTGAGCTGCTCAAGGTGGTGTTCTGCAACTTTTCTCTTTGTGCATTGCTCGCATGCTTTCTCTTTTCCTGTTCCAGGTGTAGCCGATACTGAGACCTCGCTGAAGCTACAGCTGCCAAAGGCTCCTTTGTCAGAGGTACTTTGAGAATCACCCCACAGACAGAGACGTAGTCACATATCATCCTCTGAGCAACCACTGTGTCCTCCTTCATGTTATCAGCCTCTATCTCCTTGTTTACAGAAAAGCCCCTCTCAACCATTGCTTGGCCATGGGAGAGGAGCAGAAGTTTCCTGGAGAAAGTCCAGAGTTTGGGGTAAGATTGATGGAGGAGCCCATGCAAGAAAACGTCCAGTCTTGTTAGAATGGGTTGGAAGGAGGAGAATGATTCATCTTTTGCCTCCAGAGACAAGAAATTTCCAAATTGCTGGACAATCACATCACCTGTCGTGATTTTTTTTTAAAATCAGTGTAATGAAAAAGTTTAGACAGACAAACCACAAAAAAAAAGTCCATTTGTTTGCTTTTGGTTGTCTGGTTCAGTGTCTCGTCGAACATAATTACAAACGCACCGCATTTTTGGACTTCGGTGATGAGCTCTTTTTTTTATATATGGCGCCAATCCAAATTTAGCCACATATCTGGTCTTGTCTTTTCCACAGGTAAATGCCCGGAATCTGGAAATATTGCTTTGAACACTTCTTCAATCCCGTCATTAGACCTGTATGAATCGTGGCTTGTCACAGTCCTCAGCACCCATATCACCTCTGCTCGGAGTGTTGGCGTAGAGCCACAAATAGCTCTGAGGTCAGCTGACATTGTTGGCTGTGGATCATCATAACATCCAGCGTTGTTGCATTGACATCATTGCTAGCGGTGGAAATGTTGGAGCAGAAGCTAGCAATGGCGGGCTGCTGGCGTGCCTTTACGTAGTCTCTGTGTTTTTTGCTCTGTACATGCGATTCCACCGCTCTGAGCCCCATTGTCCCAAGTTTGAAATTCTTCCGACACATAATGCAGTTCGATTCATAAACATTTCCAGGCACCGACCTTAACCAAGAATACTCGTTTTTTTCAAGCCATTTGTAATTGAACTTGCATTTCCCCATGTTTCTAAGTGGCTATCAACCATTGCTATATTACCTGTGGCGAAATTACGAATCCCACTGACTATGGCCACACCAAGACCCGCCCACAAAGCAGCTCGAATGGTTGGGGTTAGGCCTTTGACCTCGAGTGGTTAAGGTTAGGATAGCCGATTGGTCAGGGGATAGGTCATGTACAAATGAGGTTACATTACCTTGCATAAAAAAATATTCAACCTGGCTGGCAGAACGATTGCCCGCATCTTCGCGGTGACGTGATACAAACATATTTAAGACCTATCCATTCGGAATTTAAGACAATTTAATACTTTTTAAGGCCTTATTTTTAGGAAAAGTGATTTAAGACTTTTTAAGGACCCGTGGCCACCCTGTATTAGTCATGATGTGTTCTTCACCAAATTTAATACCGTTTCATATTTTTAATTAACGAGAGCTTTAGTATGTTATTATACAGTGGATATTTTACAAGCATTGACCAGGTAAAGCAACACTGACCACACCTGGTTAAGTATGAAAACAATATACATCCAACTATTAACTATACCCGCTTATGTTGTACAGGACAGTGTAAAATGCCATAGGCTTAAGCTATTAATGGTGACTAGCAAGGTATAGCAGTTATAACCCCTGTCATCTTGGCTCAAGCTAAAGTTTACTTGCAACAGCTTGGCTGAGAGGGAGTCTGGGCTTTTATGGAGGGGCAGGAGCCACCCTATAAAGAAAAGGGGCGCGCTGGATTTATAAGACAAAACAAGTGGCATTATGAAACTGCTTGCAGCACAATGTGTATCCCCGATCAACTCGTTTGTAAAAAAAAATCATTAAGTTAACATAACATGTTGGAAGCTTTTACCTAATACCTTTTTTAAAAATATATTTATTACTGTGTGTGAAACAGTTGTGTAGGAAGACAGGTAGGTAATTGGACAGAAAGGTATGATCTCAGGCAGATATGTAGGGTGTCAGTCAGTCAACTCAGTGGTACACTAAAAATCTAAGCACTGCAGAGATTTACCTTTTGCCATCTTCAGTCATCCATCACGTTACAGAGAGCTGTGTGACAATTTGTTGGTCCACATCAACATTTGTGTGGTCTCTCGGATCCCAAAGGAGCTTATGTTAAGATGAAAAAAGTAGAAAAGACATGTATTAAATATAGGCATAACTCATACAATTAAATAAGGAGGCAATCAGCACACTACCTGTACTTACCCTTTTGGCCAGTCTGAAACACGGCTGTGGTTGGACACAGAGAGAGAAAAATGAAATTAAAACACTAGGATAAATGTTAGCCAATAGCCCTATCTGCAGCCTAGTGATGACAAACATTAGAAACATAAATTAATCATTTCTGCTAACTTATAATAAACATAATATAATTACCAGATAAAAAGAACAGTAGCCACACAAGCAGTGATGTTAAATTGTTAACAGTTTATAAAAATACAAGTTCACAAATTCACTAAGATATAAGGGAGGTTAACATTACTAAATAATGATAAATAGCTTAAATTAAAGCAACAATTAACCTAACTTTACAGTATTGTTTGCTTCCATTCCAGTGCACTTGCATAGAATCGTTTGACATAAGGTTACACTAGCTAATGTAATATATGCCTCTTGCGTATTGACTACATTAATACATCATTTCAGTTTTAAATGGTTAAATTACTATGCAAAATCTTGTAATTTTGTTTTGTCAGTAATTTTACCTGTATTTGACAGATGTAAGGTGTACATATGCCTTACTTGTTTACTAGTTTATGTTGTTCATATTTAATACTCCGTTACTAATGCAGCTTTAAAGCCCGTTACCATGGGAACTAACAAACATCCCTTCTTGGAGTCAACTAATGTTAGCTAATGACAGTTAGCCATTATCAGCCGTTAGCCCACCACCATCTGCTGACTGTCACCACTATCAGCGATATAAAAGAGATTAAAAGAGAGTATTACAGAACTGAATAACCCCCGTTACACTAACTTAATGTTACACTTAATGGATTGTGCGGCAACAAATATGCCTAATCATATCAACAGACTATTAACTTAACGTTAGAGTACCTTTAACGTTTGCATCAACGTTACAAAACACGGCACAACATTTGAAAATACCAACGAAAGATTTCCCCTGACAAGCAAGTAACTCAACGTTAATAGTCTGTTTCTGTTGCAGCTGTGCGCTAAGACATTTACCTCAAAAATGTCTGCTTGTTGTCACTCTGAAGCCGGCCCGTCCTGGTTTTGGTTAACGAGTCCGACGAGTCTAACAGTCCAACGTCGCAGTTCTGTTTCCAGATTTCTGGCCGCTCTCGCGCACTGCCAGCGTGCACCTGAGCTGCACCGCGCGCAGGGTCTTTTTATGTAGTGCCTGCTCTGTGTGCTCTGGTCAAATGTAGTTCCGGTTCAAACACTTTAATGGCAAGTCCTTAATGGTGGTCTCTATAAATAATATTACAAAGATTTGGCTACGGTGTAAACCTGCTTTATATGAAAAGTGCAATGTTCACTGTAGTGCCAAAATGTATTTAATTTATTACAATGGTGAGATAAAGAGAAAAGCTATTAATAGCTAAGCT
The DNA here is from genome assembly GCF_021292245.1 of Micropterus dolomieu. Classification (NCBI taxonomy): domain Eukaryota; kingdom Metazoa; phylum Chordata; class Actinopteri; order Centrarchiformes; family Centrarchidae; genus Micropterus; species Micropterus dolomieu. The sequence goes on from NW_025743661.1 coordinate 12,555, forward strand.
ACAGGATGATTATCAGAAAATGATCATTATAACGGTGGAGTTGATTTATAGGCCTACACTAATACAATTTGTGTGTCTTGTAGGACTATATGCCTACTGTGTTTTAAGTAATTTCAATATGAATCTGAGGATATTGAGAATGCTTTTCATTATGAATTTATATTTTTATGCTGGGGATGTGTGGAATTATTCTTATATCCTGTATGTGACATTAATTCAATTCAATTTTCTTTATATAGCACCAAATCACAACAACAGTTATCTCACAGCGCTTTTCATAAAAGAGCAGGTCTAGACCATACTCTGTGATGTTATTTACAGAAGCCCA
>NW_025743662.1:0-739 GCF_021292245.1 Micropterus dolomieu
AGCATACAACATGTGAACACGTCAAATGCCAACACCAAATCTCAAGTATAACATCTTTTGGTCCATTTTATGTTTCTGTCTTCCCTGTAGTGCCTGTAGGTTTTCCCTCTTAGGTCATATTTCGATGGCCTTAACCTAGAAAAACAAATCTGTGTAGAAACACCCATCTGATTTTTCACATTGGGATCTGATACTGTCCATGAGTTCTCTAATCTATAGAGTCAGTATGTAACATTCTTGTAAGACTCAACATTGTAAGATTCCCATATAACACCAATATCTGCTTGCCTAATGCCTACTGTCTCTACCTTAACATTTCCAAGATGGCGCCGCAGATGGCCACCTCGGGATTACGCTCCGTAGTGCTTTTTGTTTTTTTGTTAATTAACGCTGTTTTCTGCCGTTCCTCTCTGGTAACTTTTACCAGAGAAGAGCTCTTAAGCATTGGACTTTCTACTGCTCATACTATTCCACCGCTCTTTATTGACCCTGGAACTTTCCCGGAGTTATTAGTTGGAGGAGCAGCAGCTCTGTTTGGGATCCTTTGGAAACATCGCAGGGGAAAACGAGCAGGCGCGCTGGTTAAACTGAGACAGCGGGGATTTCGCACTGCGCTCCCTTCAATCCACCTGGCGAATGTTCGCTCTCTGGCCAACAAAATGGACGAACTGCTGCTCCTCAACAGAACTAACTCGGACTTCTGCAGATCTGCTGCCCTCTGTTTCACCGAATCCTAGCC
>NW_025743662.1:759-3527 GCF_021292245.1 Micropterus dolomieu
TTAAACAATTCATTATTATTCATTTATTAATTTTACACCCTTCATTTTAGAAAGAAAGCAGTTTCCATCCAGAGATGAGGAATTGGAAGAAGAAGAAGGGGGAGTGAACAGGAGCGCACCCACTGGTAGTTGGTATATTGCCGGCAGCTGTGTTGGCGCTGCTGTGGATGGTGGTGTTGGTGGAGGCTGAAATTAAGAACATCACCTCAGTCTGAGCCAGGAAGGTGTGTTGTTCGTTGTTTCCAATTAGTAACACTGCTGCCTGGAAGAGCCGCTCTGCTCACCACCAGATCACCCTGAACATACAAACAGGACAGAGATGTTTAATTCCAACTTTTTGTGAAACGGAAAATAATGTTACCTTTTTCTTAGTTCTCATTTTTTTCATAGTTTCTCCAAATGTGCTATACGATCGATACGTCATTTTGTCTTCTCATCAAGAACACATTGGACTTTCTACTGCTCATACTATTCCACCGCTCTTTTTTGACCCTGGAACTTTCCCGGAGTTATTAGTTGGAGGAGCAGCAGCTCTGTTTGGGATCCTTTGGAAACATCGCAGGGGAAAACGAGCAGGCGCGCTGGTTAAACTGAGACAGCGTGGATTTCGCACTGCGCTCCCTTCAGTCCACCTGGCTAATGTCCGCTCTCTGGCCAACAAAATGGACGAACTGCTGCTCCTCAACAGAACTAACTCGGACTTCTGCAGATCTGCTGCCCTCTGTTTCACCGAATCCTAGCCCACTGAGCGCATCCTGGACAGCGCACTTCACCTACCAGGATTTAATCTCATCCACACGGATCGCGAAAGGGAGCTCACGGGAAAAACAAGGGGAGGCGGACTCTGTTTCTATAGAAACGAAGGTTGGTGCACAGATGTCACAGTGTTGGAAAAATCATGCAGGCCTCACCTAGAGACATTTATAAACTGTAAACCGTTTTATTCACTGTGGGAGTTTTCCTCTTTGGTTCTGGTCGCTGTTTACATTCCATCTCAGGCCTGTGTTAGTGAGGCGTTACTACACCTGGCCGACCAGATAACTAACGTGGAGAAAAAACATCCAGACTCCCTGCTCATTGTTCTTGGGGACTTTAACAAAGCAAACCTCAGTCATGAACTTCCAAAATACAGACAGCATAGTAAGTGTCCCACTAGCGACACTAACACACTGGACCACTGCTACACAACATTAAAGGACGCCTATCGCTCTGTTCCCCGTGCAGCCTTGGGACTCTCTGATCACTGTCTGGTTCATCTTATCCCGACACACAGGCAAAAACTGAAATCTGCTAAACCTGTTGTAAAGACTGTGAAAAGATGGACCAATGAGTCAAAGCTGGAGTTACAGGCCTGGACGAACTAACTGACACTGTGACATCTTACATCAGTTTTTGTGAGGACATGTGTGCCGACTAAAACCTTCCGCACATACAACAACCAAAAACCCTGGTTCACAGCGAAACTCAGGCAGCTTCGTCAGACCAAGGAGGAGGCCTTCAGAAGTCTTGTACAACCAGGCCAGGAACACGCTGACTAAAGAGGTCAAAGCTGCAAAGAGGAGCTATGCTGAAAAGCTAAATAACAGCTTTGCAGCCAACGACCCTGCGTCAGTGTGGAGAGGCCTGCAGACACTCACAAACTACAAGAGACCATCCCCCAACACTGCTGGTACTCAACGACTGGCAGACGAGCTGAATGGTTTGTACTGTAGGTTTGAAAAGCCCAGAGTCACACCTCTCCCCCACTCCAACGCCATCTTCAAACAGTCACCTTCCCCCTCTGACGTCTCACCTGCACTCAAGATCTGTGAAGAGGACGTGAGCCACCTCTTCCAAAGGCAGAAGATCAGGAAGGCTCCTGGACCTGATGGTGTCTCACCATCGTGCCTGAAAATCTGTGCGGACCAGCTGGTCCCCATCTTCACTCAGATCTTCAACTGGAGCTGTGTGAAGTCGCTCCACAGTCACCTGAAGGACATTACAGGCCCCCTGCTGGACCCCCTGCAGTTTGCCTAAAGGGCTAGTAGGTCAGTGGATGATGCTGTCAACTTGGGTCTGCATCACATCCTGCAACACCTCGATTCTCCAGGGACATATGCTAGGATCCTGTTCGTGGACTTCAGCTCGGCGTTCAGCACCATCATCCCGGACATCCTCAGCACCAAACTCACCCAGCTCACTGTGCCAGCCTCCACCTGTCAGTGGATCACAGACTTCCTGACTGACAGGAGTCAGCAGGTGAGGCTGGGAAACATCACATCCAGCACCCGGACTATCAGCACTTGTGTCCCCCAGGGGTGTGTGCTCTCCCCACTGCTCTTCTCCCTCTACACCAATGACTGCACCTCAGGGGACCCATCTGTCTCCTCCTGAAGTTCGGTCATCGGCCTCATCCGGGACGGTGACGAGTCGGCCTACAGACGGGAGGTTAATCAGCTGGCTCTCTGGTGGTCTATTTTATTTTTTCCAGCATCCTTTGCACTATGCTCCATCACACTGTGTACATGTGTACATGTATGTGTACCTGTATATCATATCCACCTTCAACATGTACATAATGAGAATAGTTTACTCTTGCATCCTTTGCACTCTGATCACTGCACTATTTGTCTATATGTCTATATTGTTTTGTTCATTCAATTCAATTCAATTCAATTTTATTTATATAGTGCCAAATCACAACAACAGTTATCTCACAGCGCTTTTCATAAAAGAGCAGGTCTAGACCGTACTCTGTGATGATATTTACAGAAGCCCAACAGTTCCCA
>NW_025743662.1:3547-10312 GCF_021292245.1 Micropterus dolomieu
AAGATCTGTGAAGAGGACGTGAGCCACCTCTTCCAAAGGCAGAAGATCAGGAAGGCTCCTGGACCTGACGGTGTCTCACCATCGTGCCTGAAAATCTGTGCAGACCAGCTGGCCCCCATCTTCACTCAGATCTTCAACAAATCACTGGAGCTGTGTGAAGTTCCCTCCTGCTTCAAACGCTCCATAGTCATCCCAGTCCCCAAAAAAACCTCCATCTCTGGACTAAATGACTACAGGCCCGTCACCCTGACATCTGTATTCATGAAGTCCTTTGAAAGACTGGTGTTGGCCCACCTGAAGGACATTACAGGCCCCCTGCTGGACCCCTGCAGTTTGCCTACAGGGCTAACAGGTCAGTGGATGATGCTGTCAACATGGGTTTGCATCACATCCTGCAACACCTCGACTCTCCAGGGACATATGCACTGCTCTTCTCCCTCTACACCAACAACTGCACCTCAGGGGACCCATCTGTCAAACTCCTGAAGTTCGCTGACATGTCGGCCTACAGACGGGAGGGTGATCAGCTGGCTCTCTGGTGCGGTCAGAACAACCTGGAGCTTAACACGCTCAAAACTGTGGAGATGACCGTGGACTTCAGGAGGAGCCCCCCGACTCTGCCTCCCATCACCATTCTAAACAGCCCTGTGTCTGCTGTGGAATCCTTCAGGTTTCTGGGATCCACTATATCCCCAGGACCAGAAGTAAGCACATCGTGAGCAATGTACAATCCTGAGTCAAATTCCTCGTATGTGTACACATACCTGGCAATAAAACTGATTCTGATTCTGAAGATCTCAGGCTTTGAAATGTGTTCATTTTAGACTATGCAACTTTTCCTGAACAGCAGTCACTGTAGATATATGTGGCAATTATGGAATAATCAAATGTAACAGTAGTAAGAGTTTAGAAGGGTTGATTAAGAAAACAGCTCGGGCCAAGGTCAGTTGAAAACTTGTCATCACAACCTTATAATCTTTGCTATAATGGACAGCAAATTGGAGTCCAAAAAAGCTCACGGGAGTTAACATAGTGGTGCAATACAGTTTTTCACTGGTGTATTTCTAAAACTGTTAAAAAACTTTATGGAGTTAGCGATGGTGCAGTGGTTAAGACATATGCCTTTGATGTGGGAGGCTGTGACACATCCACCAATGTGTCCCTTAACAAGACACTTAAACCCTTGTTGCTCCAAAGCGGTGCGACCTCTGACATATGTAGCAATTGTAAGTCAATGCGGATAAAAGTGTCAGCAAAAACACTGTAATGTCATATAATACTCTCAGTGTGGTTCATCAGTGGTGATAAATGATTCAAACATCCTGCGAAGTGCACGCACAACTGTGCACAACACCACAGCTGGTGCTCCAGCTCTCTTCCTCTTCTACATGCTGCACCCACACATGCACACTCAAGGTTAGGGTAACAATTTTGCATTTATTCACACACTTTTAATAAATTAATAAATAATAATACAAATCTTAATAAAAGTTGTTTTGTTTTTATATTATCTTAAACAGCATTATACGTTGATGTTTATATCACCATAGGCCGTATATTAAGTTAGTGGGAGAAAACCAGTAGTTCTATGTAAATATGCCATTGAGCCCCCCCACATAATCAAAATGCCATGATCCTCATTTCATAATGCCACTGCAAAGATTCGACTGTGAGATTTGTAGTCGAATCAGGCTCCTCTTATAGCAGCACTTTGTGCCATGATTTCATCCTTCTAGAACTTTTTATTGGTGTATTTATTATCCATTGTTGCCATCTAGTGGCCCTTTATGTGCTAATTTTACATCTTTATTTTCTCTTTTAACACCTTTACTTTGTGATGTTATTAATTATGTGATTAATATAGTTTGTATTATTATTTCACCACAATGTTGTTTATATTTTTGGGGCCATTTCAATCACAATTTTTACTATTAAAACTTCAGAAAGTCAAAATACATTTGTTAAAGATTAATGCCTTTTTTGGCTTTATCGTTACTAAAAGGTTTTTGCGTATGTGCATCAAGTGAACATTGCCTTTGTGTATTTTCACATCTGCATTTTGAAGAACTTGCATCTGTGTGATTTCCACTCACACTTGCAGCCTGTTTCTTATGTACTTCACTCAGGAATGTGGTCTAATTACAGAATACAGAATAAATAAAAAAATACAAATTATTATTATTAGTAGAAGGGGTATTATTATCTACTGTAAGTGCAGAAGTAACGTCAATATCCATGAGCAAACTATGAGTACATCGTTTTCAAAACCACTAACAGATTGTTCACCAGTCAAGAGCTGTGAAACTGCAGCCATCTTGATAAGCAGCGGTTTCTGGGCTGTGTTAACGGTAAGACACAATAACACTCATTAATGAAGATCAGGTTACAGGTATAAACTTAATCTCTGCCCAGACACAAGGTTCTTCATGCGTCTGTCTGCCTCAGGTGATCTGGCGAAGCCCCTCTCGCTCCGGACTCTGACAGCAGCCAGGGCACAGAGCAGGGCACCGCGCTTACATGCAGTTACACCGGCACAGATGATTCTGCAGTCGGCAGAGGAAGGAGACTCCACTTTGTGGGTCGAGAGATCAGAACTTCAGGAGTTCCTTCTTTCAGTAAAAGAACCATGGAAATCTTCTTCTGCAGGTATGAGACCCTTATGTTGCAAACAACAATCTACTTTCCAAAATTGTCTTGTTTGATAAAAACACAACAAAAGAAAAACGGTCTGCTCTTAGTCAGTGATGTAAGTTAGACTTTCACCTAGTTAGTGTGTTAATGTGCTTAATCTGCATTGCAGGGTGTTACTGGAAAGACTTCCATCCCTTGAAAGTATTAGCAAATGTTAAGCTCAACAACCAAACTAGTGCTAGTTTTTAAACAATCCTAACACTATCCGGATCCAAAATAATGGAGAAATGTAGATAGGGTTAAAATTGAAGTCTGGACATGGCAGGCACTTACGTTAGGCTGGTGGCAGGCCAGGACAGGTGACGCTGAGGTCGCCATCCTTCCCAGTGGACGTGTAGGTGTAGTAGCCTGGCTGGTTGCTGGTGATCAGGCTGTTGATCCAGGACTTATACTGGGACACTCTGGTGTAGGCTGTTGGGAAATTAGGCTCGGCACAGCGTACTGCAAAACTCACGATTCCCTCCTGGATCCAGCGACCGCCCTGCTTGCTCACCAGCGGACCTCCTGAATCCCCCTTTAAGGAAAGACATATTTAAGCGAAGAATCCTTGCAGAAGCTCAAATCTGACACAAACACAGATGTAAAAGTGATCACCTGACAGGAGCTCTTCCCTCCTACACCAGCGCAGATCATGTTGCTTGTGATCAAGCCCACTCCATAGTTACAGTTACACTGTCTGTTCCCCACAATCGGCACCTTCACCTCCATTAGGTTTCCTGGGGATGGAAGGTCCACTAAAAAGACACAAAGAAACAAATTTAGTTTAGTGAACAACACAAGTGGTGAAATGTGGTTTCAAATAATTTCACACAAAATGGACAGTTCTATTTTCTATAGGCTTCGCCCTCTAGATCTATAACTGGTGCGTTTATCCCTCGGCACATGCACAGAGCTGTGCATGTCCAGTGGAAAGAGCTTTTTCCACGCCCTCTATTGTGATTGGCCTCATCGTGCCTCATCCATTGACAACCGCTTATCCTGCGTACAGGGTCGCGGGGCTCTCCTTCATTAAAATAAGAATTCCATGACGCGCTGTTGCAGGGTAAGTACCTATTACACGGTACCAGGATACTCAAAGTAAAATTTAAGAGATTTAAGACCTTTTTAATACTACCTAGGATAAATTTAATGACAACTTCATTGCCCTATAATGGAAAATTGTATAAATTTTAAGCCTGAGAAAATTGTTATTTACGAATTTACCTGAATTTAATAAAACATTTATATATATACAATACTCACATTTATATTTAATACACTATAGCTTTTTGGGGTGTGTTTGTACTTTGATGCACGATTCACAATATTGAGTTCATGAGAACTAGACAAAAAGATATTTTAACACTATTTTGATGAAATATTCAACATTGAAATATTTAAAGGGTTGAGCATTAAACACTTAATTTCCTGCATCCCGGAGATATTTTCTGCACCAATTTATGGTAGAATGGTCTTTATTTATATAAAGTGAAATAAAATTTAGGTGACAATTCAAACAAAACCTTTCTCAAACATGTTTAACAAATGCTTTTAAAAACACATGACCCCAGCGTCCCCAGAGTAACTGACACCTATGAAATGAATACAATATTTGTAGCACTAACAACTCTTATGGTGTGAAACCAAAGATACAAAATAAATTGTGCAGTATGAGTTGTTACAATTAGTTACACCATGGCTACATAAGGTAATATAATGTAATATAATATGCCTTTTGCATCAAGGCTGCTTGAAATATAGTATTCTATAGTATTGACGTGAAAGCAGCGAGGATAAGGAGTTGGGCTCCGGTTTGTTTATGCCGTGTTGCGTTAGCATGTTTGATGTTTCCTTGTTGCTGTTTTAACATTTACTGACAAGTAACCTGCAGGTCTTCCAGCTCTGCTGTTTCATTAGCGCTCGCCACAGTGTGACTGACTCGCACACCGATCCGCTTGTTGTGCTAACCTCAGCGCCACTGTAAGACCTTGGTAAACAAAATTTTAAACTTATTTTTAGAATATGAAATTCAAGACTTTTTAAAATACTACTGTATTAACCCCAGTGTACATTTGAATTTTTCCCAGGTGGGCTTAATGGCACAGTGCGAGAAGAAGCACACTGTATGAGCAAGCTTGAAATGAGAATAAAAAGTTGAGCCCACTTCAGTGTGGTTTTATGAAATGTCTTCCTTTCTAATCCATTTCTATTTTGACCATATGTTGACTAAAGGTGATTGCAACATTTTCTTTGATTTGTTTTACCTCACCAACATAAAGTGCACCTATATTTGTCTGCCAGTGTTATCAGAAAAGTGAATTTTAGACAGTTGCATTACATGTAAACATCAGCTAATGTGCAACTTTATCTTTTATTTACAGTTAGAAAGATGACAATATGTCAAATATGACAGAAGCGTGTCGCCTTTACCAAGAGGTTATTTCCTTTAGATGTGTATTGTGTTATAACAATACTGCTCAACAGCTCCATGATGTGGACCAATTGCGGGAACACACACTCTCCAGCACATGCTTTATTGTGAGCATGTGAAACAGTCTTAGAATTAATTTGTTGAAGAGGATAAAAAATAAATATATCTACCCAAAGCGGGGATTAAACATACAATCCTTAGATTGAGAGACGTGTACTCTACCAACTGAGCTAACCGGGCACAGTCAAAATAAGTCTGACATTTTCCTAAAAAAAAACGAGCCTTGTGTTAGACTATCGTATCGTTATCTCGAGAAAATTATCCAGTTATCATGGGAAAACAGAGTAAATAAAGATTTTCCATAGATGGTCGCCTAGGGTTTCCATAGCTAATACTGCTATGTAGTTGTTGTTGTTTTTTTGATTGTAAGCTATTACTACTGTTTTTAGGGCACTGCTGATTTAATTAAGATAATTAATTAGTTATTTACTTTTATTAGTTTGCTTCACCTTACTATTACTATGTATTATCTGTTTATGTACATCGAGAGAAGCCAACCTAAATGTCATAATATAAGTATAGTGACAATAAAAATCATTCACAATTCTATTCTCTCCTTTAAAAAATATATTTTAGCCAAAACTGTCTTGCTTTTGGCTTTGACGTCGGCTAAGAGAGTCAGCAATCTATCTGCTCTCTGTGGCTCCTTCATGCCTCAGAATTCAGGTTGATGGCAGCTTCTTCTCCTCATAGGTCTGAGTAGGAAGATACATGGAGAGCTCTCCCCCATGTTGGCCCTACTCCACTTTTGCTGGAAAATGACAGTGTAATTCAAACTAGTTCACAAAAATGTGTGTTAGCTAATGTCACAGACAGAATTACAGGTTTTGTTGCTCCCCTGGGTAAAGGAGCAACTACATTTATGCTTTGAAGGACTCTGTTGTTGACACCATTGTAGTCACACTAGGCTATCTCTGAAAATAAATGATACAGATCCTTTCTGACCCACCTCCAAATCCAATATTGCCCCAGCCGGTGACCCAGGCTACAGTGTCCTTGTAGAAGGTGCTGCCTGGGGCTGCCAGGCAGACGGGCAGGATGTAGGAAGTGAAAGTCACCGGTGAGGAGAGCTTCAGGAGGCAGATGTCGTTGACAAGAGTTTTAGAGTTATAGTTGGGATGACTGATGATCTGTGATACTGTACGAGACACTTGGTTGGGGTTTGTTCCCTGTTGAGTCTGACGACCCAGAGACACAACCAGATCGCTTGTGGTGGATCTGAGGTAATCAAAAGAGAAACAAAACAGTGCTAATACATGTAAAGCAGAAATGTAGTCAAGGAGACACTTGGGCCATTATTTTGAAGGATTTCTAGCCTTTATCTGTGAAGGATAGCTCAAGAGTGACAGGAAATGTGGGACAGAGACAGCGGACGACATGCAGGAAAGGGCAGCGAGTTGGATTTTATTAACCTGTGCTGCTGCGGCAAGGACCAAGCCTTTGCACAATAGACGCCGCTCCTACGTGGGCCATTTTGAAGGCCACATCTGATCTAGTTTGTATTGGACCTGACAGATGTGGCAACAGAGAGATATCATTCCCAAATATTACAAATCTTTTTCCTCATTATATTATAAATCATTCCCTCAATGAACTGAAGGGGT
>NW_025743662.1:10332-17292 GCF_021292245.1 Micropterus dolomieu
ACTACCTCGTGACGGAGCGTTTCTATTTTAACCCGCGCAGCTTTTCTAGCATTTACTGTACTGGTTTAGAGGACCAGGAAACTCACAGACCAATCGCATGTGCTCCAATCGTCTCATGTGACGCTGCTCAGCCAATCAAATCTGTGCATACTGATACATACCGATGCTTGCGAGTCGAGTCCGCGAGATTCACCAGAGACGTTTTGGAAACACACCCGAATTGAGGAGACGAAAGATAAAAGAGATTTCACATGACTTTTAATCAAGAATGTACAGATTTTTACATGTACATTCCTCCCACGGGCAGTTCAAAACCAGAATATCTCATAGATCTCCAATATGCTAGCTGGAGCTCACGTTTCTCACTGAACAACAGAAAGTAGGAAAGTGGTAGCTCTGTAAGAGGAAATGAAAGAGAAGAGGAGGCATTACAGCTGTTCATTTGTTATGAGTGTTTATTATAAAATTGGTTAAGACTACACTTCATCACTTCAAGATACACTTTTTATTAAATTTTTTCTAAAAATTAGGCACTTTAATTTAGTTTACTTAAATTTAGAATTTATTATTTGAATAGTTATTATTTATTATCCCTCCAGTTTGATGTTAAAACTCACTGAAATATTATTTGATTTGACAGTCCGTTGTTGACTAAAAACATGTGTTGATACAGCTATAGGTTATAGTACTGAATGATACGAAGTTCGTCGTTTTGATGTTCCGGACCTTTGCTTCAGGAAATTTTCTCTAACTGGACCTCTTTGAAATCTAATTGAATACCCCTGTTTTAGACTATGCAACTTTTCCTGAACAGCAGTCACTGTAGATATGTGGCAATTATGGAATAATCAAATGTAACAGTAGTAAGAGTTTAGAAGAGTTGATTAAGAAAACAGCTCGGGCCAAGGTCAGTTGAAAACTTGTCATCACAACCTTAAAATCTTTGCTATAATGGACAGCAAATTGGAGTCCAAAAAAGCTCACGGGAGTTAACATAGTGGTGCAATACAGTTTTTCACTGGTGTATTTCTAAAACTGTTAAAAAACTTTATGGGGTTAGCGATGGTGCAGTGGTTAAGACATATGCCTTTGATGTGGGAGGCTGACACATCCACCAATGTGTCCCTTAACAAGACACTTAAACCCTTGTTGCTCCAAAGCGGTGCAACCTCTGACATATGTAGCAATTGTAAGTCAATGCGGATAAAAGTGTCAGCAAAAACACTGTAATGTCATATAATACTCTGAGTGTGGTTCATCAGTGGTGATAAATGATTCAAACATCCTGCGAAGTGCACGAACAACTGTGCACAACACCGCAGCTGGTGCCCCATCTCTCTTCCTCTTTTACGTGCTGCACCCACACATGCACACTCAAGGTTAGGGTAACAATTTTGCATTTATTCACACACTTTTATTAAGATTTGTATTATTATTTATTAATTTATTAAAAGTTGTTTTGTTTTTATATTATCTTAAACAGCATTATACGTTGATGTTTATATATGACCATGGGCCGTATATTAAGTTAGTGGGAGAAAACAAAATATGCCATTGAGCCCCCCCACATAACCAAAATGGCATGATCCTCATTTCATAATGCCACTGCGAAGATTCGACTGTGAGATTTGTAGTCGAATCAGGCTCCTCTTATAGCAACACTTTGTGCCATGATTTCATTCTTCTAGAACTTTTTATTGGTGTATTTACTATCCATTGTTGCCATCTAGTGGCCCTTTATGTGCTAATTTTACATCTTTATTTTCTATTTTAACACCTTTACTTTGTGATGTTATTAATTATGTGATTAATATAGTTTGTATTATTATTTCACCACAATGTTGTTTATATTTTTGGGGCCATTTCAATCACAATTTTCACTATTAAAACTTCAGAAAGTCAAAATACATTTTTTAAAGATTAATGCCTTTTTTGGTTTTATCGTTACAAAAAGGTTTTTGCGTATGTGCATCAAGTGAACACTGCCTTTTTGTATTTTCACATCTGCATTTGAAAGAACTTGCATCTGTGTGATTTCCACTCACACTTGCAACCTGTTTCTTATGTACTTCACTCAGGAATGTGGTCTAATTACAGAATACAGAATAAATGAAGGTTCTTCATGCGTCTGTCTGCCTCAGGTGATCTGGCGAAGCCCCTCTCGCTCCGGACTCTGACAGCAGCCAGGGCACAGAGCAGGGCACCGCGCTTACATGCAGTTACACCGGCACAGATGATTCTGCAGTCGGCAGAGGAAGGAGACTCCACTTTGTGGGTCGAGAGATCAGAACTTCAGGAGTTCCTTCTTTCAGTAAAAGAACCATGGAAATCTTCTTCTGCAGGTATGAGACCCTTATGTTGAAAACAACAATCTACTTTCCAAAATTGTCTTAAAAAAACACAACAAAAGAAAAACGGTCTGCTCTTAGTCAGTGATGTAAGTTAGACTTTCACCTAGTTAGTGTGTTAATGTGCTTAATCTACATTGCAGGGTGTTACTGGAAAGACTTCCATCCCTTGAAAGTATTAGCAAATGTTAAGCTCAACAACCAAACTAATGCTAGTGCTATCCGGATCCAAAATAATGGAGAAATGTAGATAGGGTTAAAATTGAAGTCTGGACATGGCAGGCACTTACGTTAGGCTGGTGGCAGGTCAGGACAGGTGGCGTTGAGGTCACTGTCAGTCCCAGTGGACGTGAAGGTGAGGAAGCCTGGCTGGTTGCTGGTGATCAGGCTGTTGATCCAGGACTGATACTGGGACACTCTGGTGTAGACTGTTGGGAAATTAGGCTCGGCACAGCGTACTGCAAAACTCACGATTCCCTCCTGGATCCAGCGACCGCCCTGCTTGCTCACCAGCGGACCTCCTGAATCCCCCTTTAAGGAAAGACATATTTAAGCGAAGAATCCTTGCAGAAGCTCAAATCTGACACAAATGCAGATGTAAAAGTGATCACCTGACAGGAGCTCTTCCCTCCTACGCCAGCGCAGATCATGTTGTCTGTGATGTTGCCCACTCCATAGTTACAGTTACACTGTCTTTTCCCCACAATCGGCACCTGCACCTCCATTAGGTTTCCTGGGGATGGAAGGTCCACTAAAGAGACACAAAGAAACAAATTTAGTTTAGTGAACAACACAAGTGGTGAAATGTGGTTTCAAATAATTTCACACAAAATGGACAGCTCTATTTTCTATAGGCTTCGCCCTCTAGAGCTATAACTGGTGCGTTTATCCCTCGGCACATGCACAGAGCTGTGCATGTGCATGAAAGAGCTTTTTCCACGCCCTCTAGTGTGATTGGCCTCATCGTGCCTCATCCATTGACAACCGCTTATCCTGCGTACAGGGTCGCGGGGCTCTCCTTCATTAAAGAAAGAATTCCATGACGCGCTGTTGCAGGGTAAGTCCCTATTACACGGTACCAGAATTCTCAAAGTAAAATTTAAGAGATTTAAGACCTTTTTAATACTACCTAGGATAAATTTAATGACAACTTCACTGCCCTATAATGGCAAATCGTATAGATTTTAAGCCTGAGAAAATAATTATTTACGAATTTACCTGAATTTAATAAAACATTTATATATATACAATACTCACATTTACATTTAATACACTATAGCTTTTTGGGGTGTGTTTGTACTTTGATGCACGATTCACAATATTGAGTTCATGAGAACTAGACAAAAAGATATTTTAACACTATTTTGATGAAATATTCAACATTGAAATATTTAAAGGGTTGAGCATTAAACACTTAATTTCCTGCATCCCGGAGATATTTTCTGCACCAATTTATGGTAGAATGGTCTTTATTTATATAAAGTGAAATAAAATTTAGGTGACAATTCAAACAAAACCTTTCTCAAAGCATTTTCATTTTCTTTTTTTTAAGATTTCTTGTTCAAGCCATGTTTCATAACATATTTAACAAATGCTTTTAAAAACATGACCCCAGAGTCCCCAGAGTAACTGACACCTATGAAATTAATACTATATTTGTAGCACTAACAACTCTTATGGTGTGAAACCAAAGATACAAAATAAATTGTGCAGTATGAGTTGTTACAATTAGTTACACCATGGCTATATAAGGTAATATAATGTAATATAATATGCCTTTTGCATCTAAAGGCTGCTTGAAATATAGTATTCTATAGTATTGGTGTGAAAGCAGCGAGGATAAGGAGTCGGGCTCCGGTTTGTTTTTGCCGTGTGGCGTTAGCATGTTTGATGTTTCCTTTCACATAACGCTAGCCTACAACAGTGGCGCAACGCTGATACAAAGAATGGTCCTCGTCTCTCCGTTGCTGTTTTAACATTCACTGACAAGTAACCTGCAGGTCTTCCAGCTCTGCTGTTTCATTAGCGCTCGCCACAGTGTGACTGACTCGCACACCGAGACCTTGGTAAACAAAATTTTAAACTTATTTTTAGAATATGAAATTCAAGACTTTTTAAAATACTACTGTATTAACCCAAGTGTACATTTGAATTTTTCCCAGGTGGGCTTAATGGCACAGTGCGAGAAGAAGCACACTGTATGAGCAAGCTTGAAATGAGAATAAAAAGTTGAGCCCACTTCAGTGTGGTTTTATGAAATGTCTTCCTTTCTAATCCATTTCTATTTTGACCATATGTTGACTAAAGGTGATTGCAACATTTTCTTTGATTTGTTTTACCTCACCAACATAAAGTGCACCTATATTTGTCTGCCAGTGTTAATAAATATATCTACCCAAAGCGGGGATTAAACATACAATCCTTAGATTGAGAGACCTGTACTCTACCAACTGAGCTAACCGGGCACAGTCAAAATAAGTCTTACATTTTCCTAAAAAAAATGAGCCTTGTGTTAGACTATCGTATCGTTATCTCGAGAAAATTATCCAGTTATCATGGGAAAACAGAGTAAATAAAGATTTTCCATAGATGGTCGCCTAGGGTTTCCATAGCTAATACTGCTATGTAGTTGTTGTTGTTTTTTTTTGATTGTAAGCTATTACTACTGTTTTTAGGGCACTGCTGATTTAATTAACATAATTAATTATGGTAAATATTATTATGGTTATTTACTTTTATTAGTTTGTTTCACCTTACTATTACTATGTATTATTTGTTTATGTACATCGAGAGAAGCCAACCTAAATGTCATAATATAAGTATAGTGACAATAAAGATCATTCACAATTCTATTCTGTCCTTTAAAAAATATATTTTAGCCAAAACTGTCTTGCTTTTGGCTTTGACGTCGGCTAAGAGAGTCAGCAATCTATCTGTTCTCTGTGGCCCCTTCATGCCTCAGAATTCAGGTTGATGGCAGCTTCTCCTCCTCATAGGTCAGAGTAGGAAGATACATGGAGAGCTCTCCTCCATGTTGGCCCTACTCCACTTTTGCTGGAAGATTACAGTGTAATAAAATATTCAAACTAGTTCACAAAAATGTGTGTTAGCTAATGTAACAGACAGAATTACAGGTTTTGTTGCTCCCCTGGGTAAAGGAGCAACTACATTTCTGCTTTGAAATTTCTGAAAGGATTCTGTTGTTGACACCATTGTAATCACACTAGGCTATCTCTGAAAATAAATGATACAGATCCTTTCTGACCCACCTCCAAATCCAATCCTGCCCCAGCCGGTGACCCAGGCTACAGTGTCCTTGTAGAAGGTGCTGCCTGGAGCTGCCAGACAGACGGGCAGGATGTAGGAAGTGAAAGTCACCGGTGAGGAGAGCTTCAGGAGGCAGATGTCGTTTTCAAAAGTTTTAGAGTTATAGTTGGGATGACTGATGATCTGTGATACTGTACGAGACACTTGGTTGGGGTTTGTTCCCTGTTGAGTCTGACGACCCAGAGACACAACCAGATCGCTTGTGGTGGATCTGAGGTAATCAAAAGAGAAACAAAACAGTGCTAATACATGTAAAGCAGAAATGTAGTCAAGGAGACACTTGGGCCATTATTTTGAAAGATTTTTAGCCTTTATCTTTGAAGGATAGCTCAAGAGAGACAGCGGACGGCATGCAGGAAAGGGCAGCAAGTTGGATTTTATTAACCTGTGCTGCTGCGGCAAGGACCAAGCCTTTGCACAATAGACGCCACTCCTACTTGGGCCATTATTTTGAAAGATTTTTAGCCTTTATCTTTGAAGGATAGCTCAAGAGAGACAGCGGACGACATGCAGGAAAGGGCAGCAAGTTGGATTTTATTAACCTGTGCTGCTGCGGCAAGGACCAAGCCTTTGCACAATAGACGCCACTCCTACTTGGGCCATTTTGAAGGCCACATCTGATCTAGTTTGTTTTGAACCTGACAGATGTGGCAACAGAGAGATATCATTCCCAAATATTACAAATCTTTTTCCTCATTATATTATAAATCATTCCCTCAATGAACTGAAGGGGTGTGATCTGAAGTGCTAATTACACAAGTTGTTCCCTGGTCTGGTTAGCAAGAATAAATATAAAATGTTCAGGAAAGTTAGCAAGAATACATTTCAAACGTTGGTTAGACTTTCAAAATACTACTTGGTTAGCTTTAGGAAAACATCATGATTAAGGTTACATTATTATTACATTACTTATATGACTTCACTTATGTAACTTTTGTAACTCATGTACCTCAACTAAAAACAATCAATGATGACTTTTTGTTTGACATGGGAACCTACACCAGTCTCCAGGGTAAAAGTCTGGTTTCTGGCCAACTGTCCATCCCGTCCACCTCCTTACACTGACTTCTCTGTTACTTATATCCTTCACCTGCTTTTAGCTTTCATAAATGACGTCACAGGGCTTCCCCCCAGTGCATTGAACTATGACGCTAAGGGGCTTCCCAGTGCGTCACAAACTGACACCAATGGGTCTTTACCATGTGTCCATATGTGTCGACTTGGGAGTGAGAATGGGTTGCACATGCAGATACCTGTTAATAGAGATTAGGTTGAGGGAACAAAT
>NW_025743662.1:17312-25442 GCF_021292245.1 Micropterus dolomieu
TTGTGGTGGATCTGAGGTAATCAAAAGAGAAACAAAACAGTGCTAATACATGTAAAGCAGAAATGTAGTCAAGGAGACACTTGGGCCATTATTTTGAAAGATTTTTAGCCTTTATCTTTGAAGGATAGCTCAAGAGAGACAGCGGACGGCATGCAGGAAAGGGCAGCAAGTTGGATTTTATTAACCTGTGCTGCTGCGGCAAGGACCAAGCCTTTGCACAATAGACGCCACTCCTACTTGGGCCATTTTGAAGGCCACATCTGATCTAGTTTGTTTTGAACCTGACAGATGTGGCAACAGAGAGATATCATTCCCAAATATTACAAATCTTTTTCCTCATTATATTATAAATCATTCCCTCAATGAACTGAAGGGGTGTGATCTGAAGTGCTAATTACACAAGTTGTTCCCTGGTCTGGTTAGCAAGAATAAATATAAAATGTTCAGGAAAGTTAGCAAGAATACATTTCAAACGTTGGTTAGACTTTCAAAATACTACTTGGTTAGCTTTAGGAAAACATCATGATTAAGGTTACATTATTATTACATTACTTATATGACTTCACTTATGTAACTTTTGTAACTCATGTACCTCAACTAAAAACAATCAATGATGACTTTTTGTTTGACATGGGAACCTACACCAGTCTCCAGGGTAAAAGTCTGGTTTCTGGCCAACTGTCCATCCCGTCCACCTCCTTACACTGACTTCTCTGTTACTTATATCCTTCACCTGCTTTTAGCTTTCATAAATGACGTCACAGGGCTTCCCCCCAGTGCATTGAACTATGACGCTAAGGGGCTTCCCAGTGCGTCACAAACTGACACCAATGGGTCTTTACCATGTGTCCATATGTGTCGACTTGGGAGTGAGAATGGGTTGCACATGCAGATACCTGTTAATAGAGATTAGGTTGAGGGAACAAATGCACTGATTTAAAGGTGCAGTAAGTTAGGGACTCACAGTTTTTTGTCATGTTTTTACATTTGTTTTACATTATAGCTGCTTTCACCAGAAACTCAATCTGCCCCCTGTCTTGCCAGAGGGGCTCTTGGGCCACTCACTTCTGGTTAGTTCTACATTTACGTTTATTATCCAAAGCGACTTCCAATTGCTATATATGTCAGAGGTCGTACGCCTCTGGAGCAACTAGGGGTTGAGTGTCTTGCTCAGGGACACAAGGGTAGATGTGTCACAGTGGTGAATTGAACCTGGGACTCTCACACCAAAGGCATGTGTCTTATCCACTGTACCATCACCAACCCAGTTCTATAGCTGTTTAGGGAGTTTCCTCCCCTCTGGGAACCACTGCCTTTGGCAGGCTGGTTACAGGACTGCGTGGCATGTTGTGTTTTGTCGCGACCCTACCCTCAGTGCTTACCCTTCACAGCAGTGAGCAGCAGTCATCACCCAGTCATTGTTGATGAGGGTTCCTCCACAGAAGTGGAACCCTGTAGAGGTTTGCAGACTGGCCTGCCAGGGCCAGCTGCCTGCAGAGGCCACCTGTCCTCCAACAATCTTGGTGTTGAGTGTTGGCTGACCGCACACTGAGAAGAGAGACAATAAAGAGACAGCAAATACTAACAATAATGAAACTATTTTCAAACGTTTACGTCCAACAACATGTTTAAAATGTCCAGATGACAGATGGACATGAAATAAAAAATTTGGCAGTGACACTTTGACTTAGCATCTAGTTGCAAGTGAGACTCACTTGCTCGAAACACTAATTTATGTGTAAATATAATAATTGTCATGCTATATTTACATGGGAGGAGTGGGAGTTTACTTTTATTACTAAACTCAATCAAACACAAATAGTTTTTAATAAGTGACTTTAAACCCTTTGCTCTCTCAGCTAACAGAAAATCATCTTCCACTTACAGAAAAGGAGTTTGCAGTAGTTGAGAAAATTCCCTAGAACTCATTATGACCACGAAAACCTTCAATAACCAAAATGTGTCAGCTTTCTCTTTTTTTATGTCTTGTGACCACTAGAGGTCACAGCTTTACAAAGGTAAATATGACTCATAAGGAGCTGCTTGAATAATCAACCTATACAGGTGTTTTTCTGGGGAGGACAGGCTGAAAAGAACATACGTTGTTCTACTGCTGCAAATCTTATTACTTCTAATACTAATGAGTTTTATGAATACTAATACTACTACTGTTGCTCCAGTCCCTGATGATGTCTCATTGACACAAAAACATGACAGTAGCAGAAGTTAAAGGGGCACTCCACTGATTTAACACATGAAGTCAGGTTTACTCTTTACGAAGAGTCGTACTCCTGTGATCACAATTATTTAACATTATTGTTTTATAAACAACCATGATGCTGCTATGAACTTCATGATGTACAACAGTAAATGAACGCATCTCCTTTCAAATACATTCTGAAACAGAATATGAAACTGTTTGTTAGAAGAGGAAGAAAATATTTAATATTAAGCTTTTCAAGGCGAAATGTAAGTTAAAGTTGAGTTAAAAATCAAAGTCTGGACATGGTAGGCACTTACCTTGAGCTGCTGGTGGTGGCGTGGTAGGACATCTTATGCTGAGGTCACCGTCGGTCCCAGTGGATTTAAAGGTGATGAAGCCTGGCTGGTTGCTGGTGATCTGGCTGTTGATCCAGGACTGATACTGGGACACCCGGGTGTAGCCTGATGGGATATTAGGCTGGGCACAGCCCTTACTACTGATAAAAGTAGTGATTCCCGACTGGATCCAGCGACCGCACTGCTTGCTCATCAGCGGACCTCCTCCATCCCCCTTAAAGGACAGAAACATTTAGGAGAATGAATCTTTGCAGAAGGTCAAATCTGACACAAACACAGGAGTAAAAATGCTCACGTGACAGATGCCCTTTCCTCCAGCACTGAACCCAGTGCACATCTTGTTGTTTGTGATCAAGCTCACTCCGTAGTTACAGGTACACTCTCTGTTTCCTACAACCGGCAGCTGCACCTCCATTAGGTTTTGTGGGAAAGGAAGGGACACTAAAGAGACACAAATTCAGGTTAATAAACAAGTGTTGACATCTTTTAAAATGGTTTCACACAAAATGGGCAGTTTAATAAACACATCAGTGATCTGTGGCACACCTCAAGAGTTTCCAGGTGTTCCTCTGTGGATCAAACAACAACAATGTCTTAGCTTCCAGTACTTCAAATTAAATTTATATAACGCCAATTCATTACAAGAGTTATCTCATTTCACTTTTCATATAGAGCAGGTCAAGACTGTCCTCTTTATATTATTATTAACACTTGAGGCAAGAAAAGACTCTCTTTTTGGAGGTATAGAGACCTCGAACGGAACCGTGACTCATGTTCTCGACCAGTTGGGGTTGAGAGAGAGAGAGAGTTGGATAGCGATAGAGAGGGTGAGAGGGTGATACAACACAGTGACCACATGCTGTAGAAATACATATACAGTAAAAGCGGTTGTGGTGCAGACAGGAAATGAATAATGTTATTGATCATTTTACTAATATTAATGATAATAAAATAATAGGATTATTAATAATTGTACCAGTGGCACCTGAGCAGTAACATAACTAAGGGATGGTTCAGGACTTCACCTGAGCCAGACCTAACTATAAGCGGAAAGACTTAAGCCTACTCTTAAATGTGGAGATGGTGTCTGCCTCCTGAACCCAAACTGGAACCTGGTTCCACAGGAGAGGAGCTTGATAGCTGAACGCTCTGGCTCCTAGTCTACTTTTGGAGACTCTAGGAACCACAAGTAACCCTGCATTCTGGGAGCGCAGTGCTCTGGTGGGGTAGTAAGGTACTATGAGCTCTTTAAGATAAGATGGTGCCTGACCATTAAGAGCTTTGTAGGTGAGAAGAATGATTTTAAATTCAATTCTGGATTTTACTGGAAGCCAATGCAGAGAAGCTAAAACAGGAGAAATGTGATCTCTTTTCCTGGTTCCTGTCAGAACAGGAGCTGCAGCATTCTGGATCAGCTGAAGAGTCTTAAAGAACTTTTTCGAGCAGCCTGATAATAAGAAATTGCAGTAATCCAGCCTAGAAGTAACAAATGCATGGACTAGTTTTTCTGCATCATTTTTAGACAGGATGTCCCTGATTTTTGCAATATTACATAGATGAAAAAAGGCGGTCCTTGAAATTTGTTTAATGTGAGAGTTAAACAACATGTTCTGATCACAGTGGAGGCCAGGGCGATGCCATCCAGGGAAACTATATCTTTAGATATTGCGTCACGGAGGTGCTTGGGCCTCAGAACAATAACTTCAATTATTGAAAATTCCAGGTCATCCTGGTTTTTATATCCTTAAGGCATGCTTGAAGTTAAGCTAACTGATTGGTTTTATCTGGCCTGATCGAGTATCATCTGTATATCAATGAAACGTGATAGAAAGGAGTTTCCTTATGAAATTGCTTAAAGGAAACAATGCAGCACTAAGATCTAACGAGACAAATACAGAGACAAGTCCTTTGTCTGATGCAATAAGAAGGTCTAATTATATAATATTTGTCCGATCATAAAAGGGTCAAAGACGTAAAGGTTTTCAAACTAGCAAAAGAAAACAAAACAGCAATTACAATTCCCTAAAAGGCTTTTTATGTTGATTGTGTCACCTCTGCCTTTATAGTAGTTATAATCAAAATTAAAACCAAAATGAAGACTCATCCTGACTGACAGGCATGTACCCTGGTAGACTTCCATTCAGTATAACACTAAGTGTACTTTTAAAATGTTTTATGTCACAAGGTATCCAAATCAGAAGCTCTTATGTCCATGCTTACACTGGCAGACATATAGCTACCTAGAAGAATATTTTATTTGAATTAACACATATTTGATGCATCATGGCAACAACTCAATGTGTAGTTTTTTTTTCAAAAAAACAAATATTTCCTTTCTCACACTGAAAAACAGATCCATAGATCTCCTATCTATGAAAAGGATATTTCACCCGAGATTTGTTTTCATCTTTCTAGGTCAATGAAATAAAGATAATGTATTTTAATTAAGCATACTGTTACCCGTTCGCGTCTCAGGGCGTCATATACCGACGATTTGAGAAAGAGTGACAAAGCGTAGGTATTTGACTAAAGGTACCCTTTAACATCAAATACCTACGCGCCGGGTGCGTCTCCATGAGATGCTTTCGGAAGCGTCTCTATGAGACGCTCTGGGGCGTCCCATACAGACCGGAAGTGCTACGTTCGTGATAAAGGTATGCACTGTATGCACTGTAAAGAAACAAGGATGCAAAACAATTCATAATAACTGTATTCATGTCACGATTTTGACGTCTACTTTCAGTTTTTCCATGTTGTTTAATTTCTCTACCAGTGGGCTGTACAATAAAGCAAGATAACTGGCTTTTCCAGGTAGCTAAAGGAGTGATTTTGTGACAACTGAGGCCTGTGCTAGAGTTCAACCTACTCAGATTTAATTCAGGGTTATAGAGCAAAGTCAGGCTCGGTAAACTCTTCTTTTATGTGTAATGATTTAAGATGAAAGGTGCAACTGCATATTAGGTCCGTTAAACAAAAAAAAATAGAGCAAGGAGAGAGGGGTAATATTCCTCTGTGTGTGTGTGTGTGTGTTTGAGAGAGTCTTCCCTATCCTGAGTACCTGATGTGTGTCCCCTGGTTGTGTCCCACAACGCTTGTTTGCTCTTGTATAAATGGTTTTCAGTCCCTCTTCGGTCATTGCAGTTTGTTGAGGGTTCTGCTTGTCTCTGTGAGGTTGCATTTACCAGTTTTATTTGAATTTAGTTTCTTATAACAGATTATAACCTTTGTTTTAATTTTCTACCATGCTTCCATGGAAGTCACATTATTCTGCTTTTTGCTAATAAACCTTGCAAACTGATGTCAGCTCTCCACTGTTGTGCGTTTGGGCTCAAACCTGCTTATCACTCGATAAACATAGTTATATTACCACTGTAATCAGACTGTTACTGAGAATAAATGTAATCCAGGTCCTTTCTGACCCACCTCCAGTTCCAATTCTACCCCAGCCGGTGGCCCAGGAGACAGTCCCCTTGTAGAAGGTGCTGCCTGTGGCTGCCAGACAGACGGGCTGAATGTATTTGGTGAAAGTCACGGGTGAGGAGAACTTCAGGAGGCAGATGTCGTTTTCAAAAGTTCTAGAGTTAAAGTTGGGATGAACGATGATCTGTGATACTGTCCGAGACACTTGATTGGGGTTTATTCCCTGTAGACTCTGGAGACCCAGAGACACAGTCAGAGTGCTCGTGCTTACGTCTGATCTGAGGTAATCAGAAGAGAAACAAAACAGTGCAAAGACATGAAAAGCAGAGCTGTAGTCAAGAGCACTTTAGCAAAAGTCCATTTTATGACCACGTCTAGTTTGTATAGAGATTAATAGATGTTGCAACAGGGAGATTTCATTTCTACAAGTTAATAATTTGAATCCTAATATTATAAATAATTCCTTCATCTTAGTCATTCATGTGCTCAATATGCTTTTTTTTCCTGATCTCAAGTCCTAATTACATAAATTGGTCCCTTTAATTATGAATTAATACTTCAGACTGCACATGTAGTCCATGTTATTTGCATCTGTTGGTGTCAACAGAAAACTAAGGATGAACATCTCTAAACCGAAAAACACCTGCAATATCAACAGGAGTTTTCCTTTACAGCAAAACCATCTTTTCTCCCAGTGTACATGGCAGCAACAAACCAGCCCAAACATGAGGTCTGTCCATATGTCTCAGACCAAAAGCTTAAACTCTATAAACTCCAAAGGGAGACAAAGACACATGGAATCAAGAAATGTCTTTATCTCTGGACGGCATGATTCATTAATGGACACAACTTGTTTGCATGAGGGCAATCTCTGAATCCATCGTTCATCGACATCGACATCATTCTGATTCAGTTTTCTTAATTGCATCCACGTTTCCCTCACTTGCATCTTTTCCTTGTGTCTTAGTCCCGCCCACCAGCATGCATGGAAAGACGCAAGGAAAGCATGCGAGGAGAGAAGGAACGAGGAAATGTTTTTTTTGAGAAATGAGGCGTCCTTTCTTCCAAAGCCTCATTATTGAATTACCCAGATCATCATGGTGTCTTTGAACATTATGACTTATTAGACTATATGTTTCATGGGAAACTGAAAGGATTTAACTTTAACTCAAACCTGACACTCAGTATCAGACATTCAGTTTATTTCATCTTTTGATACCGTTTAAGAATATTTGGACCACACACATGATCAACCTCATGTGACTGAATGGAAATACGATAAATGATGTAGAAAGTTTCTCTCCATCTCTCCCTGACTTTAATTGTCTCTATAATAAAAGTTAATGGGGGAAATAACAGAAAAGAAAAATCTTTCTAATAAATGAAGATGGCGAATCATAAAACAAATCACATATAAAACTTGGCAGTGATACACTTTAGTTTAATCAGGCCTATCTGTCTATCTGTATGAAACAGTATTGCGATACATCAGAACTATCAAATAAAGGGACGTGTCGTCTGTCAAAGACTTCCGCCAAGGCGGCACTCGTGTATGTTCACTCATAGCTCCTCAGAGATCGCTCCTTGCTCCTCGGAGCACAAATAAGAGCTTTGGGACGGTCTGCAAGATGTCGGAGAAGAACAACTTCCGGTTCAAGTGAGGAAACAACAAATAAGAGACTTGAGATGCACCCCATGTTGACAGTTCGATTAGCAACATGAGATGTGAGAATGGAGTAGGAGACGTCTATGACCAGCAGTGGCGGTTCTATTATTAAGGGGGCCAGGCAGGGGCCAGTTGTTTTGTCAGAGGGACACATTCAATCCGGGACTAAAGAGACAAAGGCAAAGTTCAAGCTTTCAAAATGTCCTGTTTAGGATATAATGTAATGTTTCAATATGTTTCAGTAACTTACAGTTATTTGTTTGAGTAACAGGATCTTTTCAGTAACTTAGTTGTAGTTTAATTAAATGACATTATTAAAAAAACAAACATTCCTGTAGCTCAAGTTATAATACATTCTTATCCTATGGTGCAACACTTCTTTGTAAAGCTTTAATGTAAAGCTATGGAACAGTCTCAATGAGGAACTAAAGCAATGTCCAAACATAAATCGGTTTAAAATCAGGTATAAAGATATGGTTTTCAAA
>NW_025743662.1:25492-28189 GCF_021292245.1 Micropterus dolomieu
TTAAACAATTCATTATTATTCATTTATTAATTTTACACCCTTCATTTTAGAAAGAAAGCAGTTTCCATCCAGAGATGAGGAATTGGAAGAAGAAGAAGAAGGGGGAGTGAACAGGAGCGCACCCACTGGTAGATGGTATATTGCCGGCAGCTGTGTTGTCGCTGCTGTGGATGGTGGTGTTGGTGGAGGCTGAAATTAAGAACATCACCTCAGTCTGAGCCAGGAAGGTGTGTTGTTCGTTGTTTCCAATTAATAACACTGCTGCCTGGAAGAGCCGCTCTGCTCACCACCAGATCACCCTGAACAAACAAACAGGACAGAGATGTTTAATTCCAACTTTTTGTGACACGGAAAATAATGTTACCTTTTTCTTAGTTCTCATTTTTTTCATAGTTTCTCCAAATGTGCTATACGATCGATACATCATTTTGTCTTCTCATCAAGAACACATTGGACTTTCTAATGCTCATACTATTCCACCGCTCTTTATTGACCCTGGAACTTTCCCGGAGTTATTAGTTGGAGGAGCAGCAGCTCTGTTTGGGATCCTTCGGAAACATCGCAGGGGAAAACGAGCAGGCGCGCTGGTTAAACTGAGACAGCGGGGATTTCGCACTGCGAAAATACAGACAGAATAGTAAGTGTCCCACTAGCGACACTAACACACTGGACCACTGCTACACAACATTAAAGGACGCCTATCGCTCTGTTCCCCGTGCAGCCTTGGGACTCTCTGATCACTGTCTGGTGCATCTTATCCCAACACACAGGCAAAAACTGAAATCTGCTAAACCTGTTGTAAAGACTGTGAAAAGATGGACCAACGACTCAAAGCTGGAGTTGCAGGCCTGCTTTGACTGCACTGAGTGGAGTGTTTTTGAGGCTGCAGCCACTGACCTGGATGAACTAACTGACACTGTGACATCTTACATCAGTTTTTGTGAGGACGTGTGTGCCGACTAAAACCTTCCGCACATACAACAACCAAAAAATCGGGTTCACAGCGAAACTCAGGCAGCTTTGTCAGACCAAAGAGGAGGCCTTCAGAAGTGGGGACAGAGTCTTGTACAACCAGGCCAGGAACACGCTGACTAAAGAGGTCAAAGCTGCAAAGAGGAGCTATGCTGAAAAGCTAAATAACAGCTTTGCAGCCAACGACCCTGCGTCAGTGTGGAGAAGCCTACGGACACTCACAAACTACAAGAGACCATTCCCCAACACTGCTGGTACTCAACGACTGGCAGACGAGCTGAATGGTTTCTACTGTAGGTTTGAAAAGCCCAGAGTCACACCTCTCCCCCACTCCAACGCCATCTTCAAACAGTCACCTTCCCCCTCTGACCTCTCACCTGCACTCAAGATCTGTGAAGAGGACGTGACCCACCTCTTCCAAAGGCAGAAGATCAGGAAGGTTCCTGGACCTGACGGTGTCTCACCATCGTGCCTGAAAATCTGTGCGGACCAGCTGGCCCCCATCTTCACTCAGATCTTCAACAGATCACTGGAGCTGTGTGAAGTTCCCTCCTGCTTCAAACGCTCCACGGTCATCCCATTCCCCAAAAAACCCTCCATCTCTGGTCTGAATGACTACAGGCCCGTCACCCTGACATCTGTAGTCATGAAGTCCTTTGAAAGACTGGTGTTGGCCCACCTGAAGGACATTACAGGCCCCCTGCTGGACCCCTGCAGTTTGCCTAGAGGGCTAACAGGTCAGTGGACGATGCTGTCAACTTGGGTTTGCATCACATCCTGCAACACCTCGACTCTCCAGGGACATATGCACTGCTCTTCTCCCTCTACACCAACAGCTGCACCTCAGGGGACCCATCTGTCAAACTCCTGAAGTTCGCTGACATGTCGGCCTACAGACGGGAGGTTGATCAGCTGGCTCTCTGGTGCGGTCAGAACAACCTGGAGCTTAACACGTTCAAAACTGTGGAGATGACCGTGGACTTCAGGAGGAGCCCCCCACTCTGCCCCCCATCACCATTCTAAACAGCCCTGTGTCTGCTGTGGAATCCTTCAGGTTTCTGGGATCCACTATATCCCCAGGACCAGAAGTAAGCACATCGTGAGCAATGTACAATCCTGAGTCAAATTCCTCGTATGTGTACACATACCTGGCAATAAAACTGATTCTGATTCTGAAGATCTCAGGCCTTGAAATGTGTTCATTTTAGACCAGAGGTCACTAATAGGCGGACCGCGGTCCGGATCCGGACCCAGCCGCCGTCCTCTCCGGACCGCCGACCTACAGCCCATTTATTATTGAGACTTACTACCTCGTGACGGAGCGTTTCTATTTTAACCCGCGCAGCTTTTCTAGCATTTACTGTACTGGTTTAGAGGACCAGGAAACTCACAGACCAATCGCATGTGCTCCAATCGTCTCATGTGACGCTGCTCAGCCAATCAAATCTGTGCATACTGATACATACCGATGCTTGCGAGTCGAGTCCGCGAGATTCACCAGAGACGTTTTGGAAACACACCCGAATTGAGGAGACGAAAGATAAAAGAGATTTCACATGACTTTTAATCAAGAATGTACAGATTTTTACATGTACATTCCTCCCACGGGCAGTTCAAAACCAGAATATCTCATAGATCTCCAATATGCTAGCTGGAGCTCACGTTTCTCACTGAACAACAGAAAGTAGGAAAGTGGTAGCTCTGTAAGAGGAAATGAAAGAGAAG
>NW_025743663.1:0-2903 GCF_021292245.1 Micropterus dolomieu
AACCGCGAGCGGGAGAAGCCGAGAACGGGCTCCCGAACGAGGAAAGGAAGCGTCGGAGCCAGCGGATGAAGGTCGGGAAAAAGCCTCAGCCGTCCCGATATCCTCCGACAGATCACGCTGTGAACCCATGAGTGAAGCCGCAGGGCCCGCGCCACGGGGAAAACACATCCAGCCATCCTCGGAAAGAGAGCCATGCTGTACCTCAGTACCCGCACGGAAAGGGCTTCGCAACGGGCGCAGGCAGCCCCCTCGAGAGCTGCCCGTGCGTGCTCCATCCCCAAACATGAGACACACATCTCATGAGAATCTCCATCCGTGATGTACCGAGGGCAAGAAAAAACACACCTTCTGTACATCTGGTTGCCGGACATGCTGGTAGACTTCTTCTTCAGGTAAGACATACTGCTTGTAGGACTGGAGCTTTCTTCAAACAACATACAGAGCGCCTGCTGAATAAAAAAAAGCTAATGATGAGTGTGTACAGGTGTGCTTTATACTCCTCCGGTTATTCCGTCACACCTTACCGTTCTAGCAACAGGCCAATAGGATTGGAGTGATTTCATTCACGTTCAGACCTGCTTCGCCTAGAGGCGTTCCCATAGTGTCGTAACCGACGCAGTTCGAGTTCCCTCGAAGGGGAACCAAAAAGAAAAGGAAGAGAGCGACCCACCCAAAACCCAGGCCTGACCCACTTACAGGCTCCCCCCAAACCCCTGAATAACTTCCCTCCACTGTCTGGAATAGGTCCACGCTATACTGAGGAACTATTCTCCTGTAAACCAAAGCTCAGCTCAATTGCTTGTCTATGTACAAAAAATAATCCAGATAAGTTAGCTTATCTATCAACTAGAAACAGAATGTGCGCAGACTACATGCAACGTAGCTTTCAGTACTCACTTTAGAAACAACTAATTGCACTTTAAACATAAAACATAAAATAGAGCTTTAAACAGGGCTTATTAATACTTAAGTAGTAGTACAATGTAAGTAGTGTAAGTAGTACAATGTCAAGTTTCCAACAAAATTAAGCCCTACATACCTCATAGTTTTCAGTAGCCACATCTGAAGAGTTTGTAAGTTTAATAAGACTTCTCATCAAGACGCACTTAGTTTAGTCAGTGGTTCCAGCTTCTTGATGTACTTGTCCACGTCTGCTGGTGTATTGAAGACGACAGTGCGGCCATCGTTGGTCAGCAGGAGCCGTGCGGGGTATAGGATCCGGTGTTTGTCCAGTCCGTGTTCCTGCAGCCACTTCCTCACGCCGTCGTACCTCCTCTGTTGCTTATACACCTCTGTTGGTAGGTCAGGAAGAAATCTTATTTTGTTGTTTTGGTACATCACCTCTTTCTGTATCCACGCAGCTTTCAAGATATTTTCTCTGTCCTTGTAGTTTTAACACTTGATGATGATGGTTCTCGGATACGTAGTGGAACTTTGGCTCGCTGTTATCCGGTGCGCTCTCTCCAAAACCGGTGGCGTTATCTTCAGAATATCCGCTATCCATTTTTCCATAAAGGAACAGGTGTCATTGCCTTCTTCTTTCTCGGGTATGCCCAGTACACGCAAGTTGTTACGTCTGCTCCTCCCTTCTAAATCTTCGACTTTGTTAGTGAGGTTTTTGTCTTGCTCTCAAGGTTTTCGATAGTTTCTTTCAGGGTTTGTATCTCATCTTCTGCCATAGATATCCGCATTTCGGCCTCCATGATACGCCCACTGCAGTCTTTAATTTCCGTTTGGACATTTCTTATTTCCGTCAGTACACCGTCAATTTTTGAAAGTCTTGCTTGAATTCAATTCAATTCAATTTTATTTATATAGCGCCAAATTACAACAACAGTTACCTCACAGCGCTTTTCATAAAAGAGCAGGTCTAGACCGTACTCTATGATGATATTTACAGAAGCCCAACAGTTCCCACCAAGAGCAAGCAGCTGGAAGCTTATGCAAAGAAGCTAAGACAGGAGAAATGTGATCTCTTTTCCTGGTTCCTGTCAGAACACGTGCTGCAGCATTCTGGATCAGCTGAAGACTTTTAATGGACTTTTTCGAGCAGCCTGATAATAAGGAATTGCAGTAATCCAGCCTAGAAGTAACAAATGCATGGACTAGTTTTTCTGCATCATTTTTAGACAGGATGTTCCTGATTTTCGCAATATTACGTAGGTGAAAAAAGGCGGTCCTTGATTTGCTTAATGTGAGACTTAAACGACATGTCCTGATCAAAGATAACTCCAAGATTCCTCACAGTGGTGCTGGAGGCCAAGGCGATGCCATCCAGGGAAACTATATCTTTAGATAATGCGTCACGGAGGTGCTTAGGCCCCAGAGCAATAACTTCAGTTTTATCTGAGTTTAACATGAGAAAATTACAGGTCATCCAGGTTTTAACATCCTGAAGGCACATTTGAGGTTTAGCTAACTGATGAGTTTCATCTGGCTTGATCGATAGATATAACTGAGTATCATCTGCATAACAATGGAAGCTTATGGAATGTTTCCTGATAATATTGCCTAAAGGAAGCATATATAAAGTGAAGAGGATTGGTCCGAGGACAGATCCTTGAGGAACTCCATGACTAACTTTGGCATGCATGGAGGACTCATAGTTAACATGTACAAACTGAAATCGATCTGATAAATAGGACTTAAACCAGCTTAGAGCGGTTCCTTTAATGCCAATGAAATGTTCCAGTCTCTGCAATAGGATCTGATGGTCAATGGTATCAAATGCAGCACTAAGATCTAATAAAACCAGTACAGAGACAAGTCCTTTGTCTGATGCAATAAGGAGGTCGTTAGTAATTTTCACCAGTGCTGTCTCTGTGCTATGATGAGCTCTAAATCCTGACTGAAAATCCTCAAATAAACTATTGCTCTGTAGAAAGTCACACAGCTGTTTAGCA
>NW_025743663.1:2923-8505 GCF_021292245.1 Micropterus dolomieu
TGTTCCTGATTTTCGCAATATTACGTAGGTGAAAAAAGGCGGTCCATGAAATTTGCTTAATGTGAGACTTAAACGACATGTCCTGATCAAAGATAACTCCAAGATTCCTCACAGTGGTGCTGGAGGCCAAGGCGATGCCATCCAGGGAAACTATATCTTTAGATAATGCGTCACGGAGGTGCTTAGGCCCCAGAGCAATAACTTCAGTTTTATCTGAGTTTAACATGAGAAAATTACAGGTCATCCAGGTTTTAACATCCTGAAGACACATTTGAAGTTTAGCTAACTGATGAGTTTCATCTGGCTTGATCGATAGATATAACTGAGTATCATCTGCATAACAATGAAAGCTTATGGAGTAGTAGTACAGCTGTTATTGTTGAGGTTTAGATCAAACTATTTCCAATTAACATAGGAAGCTGACAATGAATGAAGAATGTGATTTTATTTAAAATATATGGAAGCTGGGGCTGTTATCTCCTGTAGAGCTGGACACAGCAAATCACATCTGAAGGGTTCTGCAATCAGCTCCTCTGGTACCTGTATACAATGGGTAGACAGTTAAGCAGCTTCTTCCAAGTGCCATAAAGCTACTGAACTCTGAGATCTCCTCAGCACCCCTCTGGCATGTGACAGTAATTAGGGGTGACAATGTGAAATTCCTAAAATGTGCAATATACAGTTTGCTGCTGGACACTGTGCAATAATAATCCATGCTGCTAGACACCTGTTGACTACTCAAGTCAGATCTTATTGAACGTTTATTATATATTTCTTATTTTATATTTCTTATTGAACTGTACTACTTTTTTTTGGCAAATTCTAATCCACCAAACAAACTCATAGGCGGGTCTCACACACCTAATTTCTCGCCTGTAAACATGCTTTATTCTGCTGTAAAGTTGGGCTTTTTAACATGGCGGTCAATGGGGATTGACTCCCTTTTGGAGCCAGCCTCAAGGGCCACTCGATGAAATACAGCTTCAGCCCGGAGACCGGAAGTTTCCGCTTGGTGCAAACACAGTGGAGGTGGCAGTATTTAAATGAGGGTTTTGTGTGTTTTAATGTTTTCCGCCATGGAGAGTTGGGAGGGAAAGCAGCCACTGCATAAAAACCTTGGGTTTGTTTCGTTCAGTGCGTCCCGAGTATGTGGAAATCGTATGTACCTGCCCATCCTGCTAAGATTGCACTAAGTACTTGAGACCGCACACCTGAAAAACTGCTTTGGGAAACCCCAGCAGGAATGCTGGAATGACCCAGACAACCATCTCTGGTCAAAACAAAATTTGCTTTATTGGCATGAATGTTAACAGTATTGCCAAAGCTGAAGGAAACTACAAAATAACAATTCCATTCTTATAGTTCATCGAATAATTCAAATAAATGATTGTATTTCTATATATTAGATATAGAAGAATATTATCTAATATTTTAATTTCTCTACGTCATCTTTCTCTGTCTCCTTCTCGCATCGATAACAGCAGCCATCTCGCAACACTTGGCGGTTTGCATTTTCCTTTCAAACGTATTAAATACAGATGCTGTTGCACTCACATGAAATTGCTTGTAGGACTGTTAGATCACATTGCGTGTAGTGAATAAATGTATTTGCATGTTACCCTCCCATTACTTTGCACAATAAAATTGTCCTAAATTGCATATTCATTAAGGCAAAAGTGGTAAATGAATAACGGGTGCTATCTTGCACCTTTGAAATACATCATTATGCTTGCGCACAACTAGTAGATCAGCTTATGCGTTAATTTGCTGGTGATATGAAGTTTGCACACGTTTTTACTCATGCAAACCTTTAGTAAATCTTGCCCTATGTACGTAGTCGTAGTTGTTACCGGAAATGACAATTTCAACATTTGACTGCTTCTTCTTCTTTTTAATGGTGTTTTGTAACTGGGTGGATCATTATTGCCAACATATAACTTCAATAAAATGTTGTTAAAAATGAACATATTTTATTTGCATGTATGTGCAATTGCAACAGCTGCAGCTTCCTCTGTCGCCATTTTCACAAGTTTTAAAATAGGTTGGTATCTAAGATGGCGACCATTGAAGGGTGAGAAGTGTCCAGCGTTCCACAACTTTTTCACAGTTCTGAGTGCACCATCTGGGTACTCATAGTGCACAGCATTTTGCCATACATGTCAGTTTCAACACACTCAAAAAAGCAGCATTAAGTGTGGAAGAGCCTGAATTGAGACACAACTCTTATTTCACTCATCCACTATTAATCATAGTGTTCATTTTTATTACCCAGTCCACTCAATCTGCGGATAATCCATGGTTCCTGCTGATATAATTGTGCATCACTAGAATCTGAATAATTATAATTATAATGTAGCCTTTAAATAGCAGGGAAATACTGCGGCATTTACTTTAGACCAGGTTTTTGTTGATCAGACGCTTTCTGATGCCTCAAGATAATGCGCCAATAATGTTCCTGACAACACCTAATTTTAACGCTTCCATGGGCGCACAGATGGGCACAAGTACTTACTTACACAATGTGGGCACTTGGTATGAAAATGACAACAACGCCCTGACAGGGTCTAAAGGGTGTAAACTACTCAAAAACAACAGGAGGGTTAAGTACTCCATATTTCTAAAGGTACAATGTGGTTTGCCTGTTTGTTGGTAAAAAGGTCATTTTGAAATAAAATCACATCAGATTTATTAAAGTGGTCATATTCGGTTTTTTGGCCTTTCCCTTTTGATTTACTGTATTATATCTTTTTTGTGCATGTAATAGGTTCGCAAAGTGAAAAATGCCAAAGTACACCCCAAAGGAATTATTCCTTATTCCATAACTTCACATCTTGTCCTCCAGTACCTGCCTATTGGAATGTACCAGTAACGACGCTGTACATTGCAGGCTGTAATCTAAAGTGTTACCCGGGATTTGTGAAAATACTGTATATTAGCCTTACTTGAGCTATGTTTATTCCACACATCCCATTTTTGTTAACATGTCTTTCCTTTTATTTTTTATTGTGTACATGTATATTTGTGTGTGTGTGTGTGTGTGTGT
Source organism: Micropterus dolomieu (assembly GCF_021292245.1). Taxonomy (NCBI): domain Eukaryota; kingdom Metazoa; phylum Chordata; class Actinopteri; order Centrarchiformes; family Centrarchidae; genus Micropterus; species Micropterus dolomieu. The sequence continues at coordinate 5,967 of NW_025743663.1, forward strand.
GTGTGTGTGTGTGTGTGTGTGGTCGTCTAACTTTGGCCAGCGTGATGCAATCTAGCAAAACAATTAGAGCTGATGGGATGGGATGGAATCCAGCCAGGCCTGGCTCAGTTTCAGGAGTGTTAAAAGCTAGAGGCGTCACAGTGGAGCGTCACTCCACGCACATCTCTCATCAGCCAACCCAACTGTGATTACTTGTCTGCTGCCAGTGGCTGATGCTCAGAAATCACTGCAGATCACAGGCAAACACAATTATTTAAGGGGGGAAATCCAGAAACTCTGGTGCCAGCTGTATGTGTGTATGTGTGAGAGTGTGTGTGAGGTCATTTTATTACACAGTTTCAGGGCCAGCCTGTTTCCTCTCTCTGCCATCCAAGTCCTAAGTTAGAAAAAGCACCTCTGGATGCTGCCAGGAGTACAGCAGAGTTACAAAGAGCTATGACGCATGTGTGATGGAAGCTTAAAACACATACTACTACAGAGAGAGAAAGACAGGGCTCTTACTCTGTCTCCACAGAATCAAGTAGGTTTCCAAGTACACAGCAATTACAATAGGAGTGTGACAAACGGTGTTTAAAAAAGAGGGGATCAGTCTTGGGCCTAATTTGCGTAATTAGACGATGTTTGATTTATCGAGTGTTTTTAAGCCTAGAGGGTTTTGCTTGGTCCTCTTGGTTTGGATTTTGTTTTCACAGATGATTGATGGCTTATGGGTGGAGGGCTTTGCAGGATTTTTTCCGTGTTTGTTACAGCCTGGACCAAGGCTGTTGTCTGTCTAACAAACAGCTGGTGTTAGGAAAGTGGAATTCTCTGCAGGAGTTCCTTGTCTTTCACATGCCCATCTCTCTTTAGCTCCAATCCTTTACTTTTTTCATGTATCATGAAATGCTATGAAATATGAACTATTAAAGGATGATTACATTTTATCATAACAGTCTTTTTTTGTTTGGGCATCATTTCTATCGGTAATAACAACATTGTAGTTAATAGCCAAGTTTTGGAACCATAGTGACATAACTATAAAGAAGTCCGACAGGTAAAGAAATAGGCACAAACCTCCAGGTTTTAAGTACAAGTCAGTGCTTTAAAGGCAGGGTAGGGTAGGTAAGTTTGAGAAACTTGCAAGAAACTGAGAAACAGAGAAACTCCCACTGCCTCCCTTCTGGGCTCATTCCAAAGCCACGCCCCCAAAACTACAGCTCTGCTTCACGTTACGTTGACCTGGTGTGTAATGTGGACACAGAAGTCCTGTTAGAGAACAACAAAGCCCTGTTCAATAAAAATATCTGATCATGTTGATGAATATTCTTTCCAATTACACATTATCTTTCCAATTTGGGGTTCTAACAACTATATATTCCTTTATAGGCCAGAATCTGAGGACATGCACCACACATGGCTGATCTTCCAGACCCAGGACAGAGTAACAGACAGTTCAGTCAGGCAGCATACAGACAGTTTGTAGTGTGGCAATGTGGAACACTTGGTCACAGAGTCGTGATACTGAGTTCATGTTTCTGGAAGATATGAATCCATGTATGGTTCGTTATTTGCATATTTCGTTTCAAAACCAAAAACCAGTTAACCTAGCTGCATGGCTTTGGAGGGTGAGAGGAAGAGAGAGTCCCGGAGAGAACCCATGTGGACACGAGGAAAACATGCAAACTCCACACAGGTAGGGGGCAACTGGGGTTTGAACCATGACCTTCTTGCTGTAAGGCAACAGTGCGAACCACTGCACAACCGCGCTGGCCCCCCACAAACCAATTCTGCTAAAATGCAAGTACATGTCTTGCTTTACACTCAGCTTGTAGTTTTACAGTAAAACCACATTCAAGATAGATGTAAAATGTACATAAATGTTCTGCTAAGATTTTCTATATACATCTGTCCAGTTACTGCAAAAATGCATGACAGACAGACAGGCACGGTGAGCAGATGTGTTTTCCTTGTGCTCAGTTGCTTTTCAATAAATCCTGCATTATAATCCAGAGAGAGGCCATATAAAAAGGCAAAATTGTAAACGTAAAAGTAAACTACTTCAAACATGCCAAAAAAAGCAGCTAAGGAGAAGAAAACGACGGAGAGATGTGAGGATGCAGGCCAGGAGTCATGCCAGGAGCTAGCTGAAGAGGAGACATGCTCACCGGACACCGAACAAGTCATAAATATGGATAATCCTTCTACAAAGGACCTTATGCTTGCCATAACCTCACTCAAGCACTTCTTGAGTGAGGCAGAGAAGAGGTATACTTCTCTGCCCTTCTAATTCAGCAGTTACCCACCCAAAACCCTACGCAGAGTCGCAGTCTAACACACTTCTCTGTTCCTCCATTTCAGGAGTTACTTAGTGAAAATCCTATAGTGACGGTGTCTGCCCCCCGACCATCGAAATTATTTAAAAAGGTAAACAGAAGAGGAGCTGTGCATAAAAACCTCATAAAAATTAAAACCACAAGAGCAATAGTGCAAACGAATAGGAGAGTTAAATGTGGACTCTTAAACATCAGATCTCTCTCTTCTAAAGGTGTACTAGTAAATG
>NW_025743664.1:0-3049 GCF_021292245.1 Micropterus dolomieu
TCTGTGGTGAGTTCACTGTCTGTAATCACTGCGTCTGTGGTGAGTTCACTGTCTGTAATCACTGCAGGACACCACAGCGTCCGTGGTGAGTTCACGGCCTGTAATCACTGCGTCTGTGGTGAGTTCACTGTCTGTAATCACTGCGTCTGTGGTGAGTTCACGGTCTGTAACCACAGCGTCTGTGGTGAGTTCACTGTCTGTAATCACTGCGGGACAGTCCAGCATCTGTGGTGAGTTCACTGTCTGTAATCACTGCGGGACAGTCGAGCGTCTGTGGTGAGTTCACTGTCTGTAATCACTGCGTCTGTGGTGAGTTCACTGTCTGTAATCACTGCGGGACAGTCCAGCGTCTGTGGTGAGTTCACTGTCTGTAATCACTGCGGGACAGTCCAGCGTCTGTGGTGAGTTCACTGTCTGTAATCACTGCGGGACAGTCCAGCATCTGTGGTGAGTTCACTGTCTATAATCACTGCGTCTGTGGTGAGTTCCTTGTCTGTAACCACAGCGTCTGTGGTGAGTTCACTGTCTGTAATCACTGCGTCTGTGGTGAGTTCACTGTCTGTAACCACAGCGTCTGTGGTGAGTTCACGGTCTGTAACCACTGCGTCTGTGGTGAGTTCACTGTCTGTAACCACTGCGTCTGTGGTGAGTTCACTGTCTGTAATCACTGCATCTGTGGTGAATTCACGGTCTGTAACCACAGCGTCTGTGGTGAATTCACGGTCTGTAACCACTGCGTCTGTGGTGAGTTCACGGTCTGTAATCACTGCGTCTGTGGTGAGTTCACTGTCTGTAACCACAGCGTCTGTGGTGAGTTCACGGTCTGTAACCACTGCGTCTGTGGTGAGTTCACTGTCTGTAACCACAGCGTCTGTGGTGAGTTCACGTTCTGTAACCACAGCGTCTGTGGTGAGTTCACGGTCTTTAACCACAGCATCTGTGGTGAGTTCACGGTCTGTAATCACTGCGTCTGTGGTGAGTTCACTGTCTGTAATCACTGCGGGACAGTCCAGCGTCTGTGGTGAGTTCACTGTCTGTAATCACTGCGGGACAGTCCAGCATCTGTGATCAGTTCACTGTCTGTAATCAAAGCGGGACAGTCCAGCATCTGTGGTGAGTTCACTGTCTATAATCACTGCGTCTGTGGTGAGTTCCTTGTCTGTAACCACAGCGTCTGTGGTGAGTTCATGGTCTGTAATCACTGCGTCTGTGGTGAGTTCACTGTCTGTAACCACAGCGTCTGTGGTGAGTTCACTGTCTGTAATCACTGCGGGACAGTCCAGCATCTGTGGTGAGTTCACTGTCTATAATCACTGCGTCTGTGGTGAGTTCCTTGTCTGTAACCACAGCGTCTGTGGTGAGTTCACGGTCTGTAACCACTGCGTCTGTGGTGAGTTCACTGTCTGTAATCACTGCATCTGTGGTGAGTTCCTTGTCTGTAACCACAGCGTCTGTGGTGAGTTCATGGTCTGTAATCACTGCGTCTGTGGTGAGTTCACTGTCTGTAACCACAGCGTCTGTGGTGAGTTCACTGTCTGTAATCACTGCGGGACAGTCCAGCATCTGTGGTGAGTTCACTGTCTATAATCACTGCGTCTGTGGTGAGTTCACGGTCTGTAATCACAGCGTCTGTGGTGAGTTCACGGTCTGTAACCACTGCGTCTGTGGTGAGTTCACTGTCTGTAACCACTGCGTCTGTGGTGAGTTCACGGTCTGTAATCACTGCATCTGTGGTGAGTTCCTTGTCTGTAACCACAGCGTCTGTGGTGAGTTCATGGTCTGTAATCACAGCGTCTGTGGTGAGTTCACTGTCTGTAATCACTGCGGGACAGTCCAGCATCTGTGGTGAGTTCACTGTCTATAATCACTGCGTCTGTGGTGAGTTCCTTGTCTGTAACCACAGCGTCTTTGGTGAGTTCACGGTCTGTAATCACAGCGTCTGTGGTGAGTTCACTGTCTGTAATCACTGCATCTGTGGTGAGTTCCTTGTCTGTAACCACAGCGTCTGTGGTGAGTTCATGGTCTGTAATCACTGCGTCTGTGGTGAGTTCACTGTCTGTAACCACAGGGTCTGTGGTGAGTTCACTGTCTGTAATCACTGCGGGACAGTCCAGCATCTGTGGTGAGTTCACTGTCTATAATCACTGCGTCTGTGGTGAGTTCCTTGTCTGTAACCACAGCGTCTTTGGTGAGTTCACGGTCTGTAATCACAGCGTCTGTGGTGAGTTCACTGTCTGTAATCACTGCGTCTGTGGTGAGTTCATGGTCTGTAATCACTGCGTCTGTGGTGAGTTCACGGTCTGTAATCACTGCATCTGTGGTGAGTTCACTGTCTATAATCACTGCGTCTGTGGTGAGTTCACTGTCTGTAACCACAGCGTCTGTGGTGAGTTCACGGTCTGTAATCACTGCGTCTGTGGTGAGTTCACTGTCTGTAACCACAGCGTCTGTGGTGAGTTCACTGCGGGACAGTCCAGCGTCTGTGGTGAGTTCACTGTCTGTAATCACTGCGGGACAGTCCAGCGTCTGTGGTGAGTTCACTGTCTGTAATCAAAGCGGGACAGTCCAGCATCTTGGGTGAGTTCACTGTCTATAATCACTGCGTCTGTGGTGAGTTCACTGTCTGTAACCACAGCGTCTGTGGTGAGTTCACTGTCTGTAATCACTGCGTCTGTAATGAGTTCACTGTCTGTAACCACAGCGTCTGTGGTGAGTTCACGGTCTGTAACCACTGCGTCTGTGGTGAGTTCACTGTCTGTAACCACTGCGTCTGTGGTGAGTTCACTGTCTGTAATCACTGCATCTGTGGTGAATTCACGGTCTGTAACCACAGCGTCTGTGGTGAGTTCACGGTCTGTAATCACTGCGTCTGTGGTGAGTTCACTGTCTGTAATCACAGCGTCTGTGGTGAGTTCATGGTCTGTAATCACTGCGTCTGTGGTGAGTTCACTGTCTGTAACCACAGCGTCTGTGGTGAGTTCACTGTCTGTAACCACAGCGTCTGTGGTGAGTTCACGGTCTGTAATCACTGCGTCTGTGGTGAGTTCAC
>NW_025743665.1:0-1206 GCF_021292245.1 Micropterus dolomieu
TAAGGATAAAATAATGGACTTAGATTTACCTCCAATGATAACAGACTTTCTTAAACTCTCGCCTCCAAAACTGTTATCAAAAGTATACATGTTACTGTTAAAAACAGATAGTTCAATCTCTCTCCCATTCTTAAAGTGGGAGACAGATCTATCCATTAGTCCAGACCAAAACTTTTGGATGCAGATATGTGTAAATACCTTTAGAATGACTACAAATCCCAATCTACAACTTATACAGTATAAAACTCTCCATAGAACACACTATACTGGACAAAGGATGTTCAGAATGGGTCTTATGCAGTCAAACATCTGCCGGAACTGCTCAGGTAACATATCTGATAGTTACATGCATGCTATGTGGCAATGTACACCTGTTCAAAAGTTCTGGCAGAAGATATGTGAAGACCTATCAATATGGCTAAGTTACCCTGTCCCAGTTTCCCCATCACTCTGCGTGCTGGGGGACCTAAGTGACATTAGTATAGAGGTTGACACATCATACATGCTTCTCACTGCCTTATCCATCGCCAAGAATCCTTTTTGAGCTGGTTGGGGGGTGTCTCCTCTGGATTTTAGTGCCCGGACTGGATGCTCGGTGGTTGTGCCGGGATCCTGTGTATGGAGGGATTGTGCTTTGGGGTGTGTCGATGGTTGCTTCGCAGTCGCGTCGCGGCCCTCTGGATTGTGGGTCCTAGGGGCTAGGTGCATCTGCTGACTCCCTAGGGCTGAGGGGCTGTTGCAGCTGTCGCGGGGCGATTGCTGTCTCTTTTCTTTGGGGACGGTGGGGGTTTGTGTGTGGGATGCTTCGCTGCTAGGGAGGGAAGGGCGCGGGGGTGGGGGTCTTCTGGCCTGACCTGGCCTGAGTGGCATTGCCTCCTGGGTGTGGGCCGACCTTCGGATCTGGGCTGTTGGGCCGTTCTGTCCTTGGGTGGGGTCCTTGCTGCCCCGGACCTGCTCCCTTGTAGGGGGGGGGGGGGGGGGGGGGGGGGGGGGGGGGGGGTTGTGCCAGCTCCAATGGCCTGGTGGTGCTCGGAGTGCTGCTGATTGTGGGGGGTTGGCAGTGGGGCTGTCGGAGGGGCCCCGGCGAGGACGGGGGATTGTTGGACTTTGGGTTGGGGCTGCACTGACCTGCCTCGGGAGTGTGTGGGGGTCTGGGGCACGGGGCTTTGGAGCCTCTGGGTCTGGGGCGGGTCTGCGCGCTGGGGG
>NW_025743665.1:1226-2659 GCF_021292245.1 Micropterus dolomieu
GGGGAGGGGGGGGGGGTTGTGCCAGCTCCGATGGCTTGGTGGTGCTCGGAGTGCTGCTGTTTGTGGGGGAGCAGTGAGGTGGGGGGTTGGCAGTGGGGCTGCTGGAGGGACCCCGGAGAGGACGGGGGATTGTTGGACTTTGGGTTGGGGCTGCACTGACCTGCCTCGGGAGTGTGTGGGAGTCTGGGGCACGGGGCTTTGGAGCCTCTGGGTCTGGGGCGGGTCTGCACGCTGGGGGGGCTGGGCCCCCCTGGGCCCGTCCTGGGGATGGGCGGGGTTGTCACTGACTCTGGGGTGCTGCCGGTGCTAGAGGGGCTCTTGCTATAAGCCCTGGGCTGGAGGGACCTGGCGTCCTCCTGCTTAGGGGGGTGGGGGACGGGACTGAATAAATGATGGGGCCAGTCAGGAATCTGGTCTTCTAGCCTCCCTATGACCTCCTTCACCTTTCCCCCTTTGGTCATGTCTCACAACATACACCCTTAGGACCCTGGGGGGCGGGCAGCCTGCAGGGCGTTTGGGGGGTTGGGCTGCTTTATTGCGGCCTCGCACTTCTTCCTCCCTCACTGCCTGCCCCTCAATTTTAATTACACATTAGACACAGAGGGCTTGGGGGGTGGGAGGGGCACGATGGGAGGCTCCACTACCTGACAGTTGTGGGGTGCCTGTGTCATAACTACCCTCCAATTTTAGTTGCACCTTAGTTACCACACACCTTATCTTTACTCCACCATACAACACTTCACAATCCATGACATGCATCCAACACAAAACAATACATTTACAGAGGCAGGCAGAGGGGTGAAGGAGTGGGGGAGATTCTCATTGGCCTCGTGTCCTACCCCTGGAGCCCCCGGGCGTCGGGTGTGCTGTGGGGTTGGTGACGGCCTTGCCTGATCTGGGGTGGGCTGCGGGGAGTCGGGGCTCCCCTGGCGTGGGGGCCCGCCCTTGACCTAGGGTTCTGGGGACTCGGGCTTGTGGCCTTTGCTCATTTCTGGGCAGGTGGTGTGTCCCTGGGCCTGGGGGCTCGTTGTCTCCTCTCCTTGCCTGGGCCCTCTTCGGCAGAGGTGAGGCTCCCGCTGCTTCCCCCTGCCAGTTCTCTCACAGTGGGGGCATTCGGGAGTCTCTGGGGCGCATGGCCGGTGTTGTCGGGGTAGGTTTTGGTGCTCCTCCTTGGGGGTGCTTGACTGGGGGGGCTGTGCCCCTGTCCGGGGATGAGATCGGCCTCGGGGGCTGCTGTCACTGCCTGCACTATAGGGAGGGATGCCTCTGGCTGGGCTGGGGGACCGTTGGCCTGGTTCTCCCGCGTTATCGCTCCCTGGCGGCAGGGAGCTTCCCGGCACGGCTTTCTGCTGTTCTTCCTTGGGGCGGGGTACAGCTTCCCCTGGGACATGCGGTCTGGGGTCCTTTGCGCTTTGGGGGGTCGCAGGGTGCCC
>NW_025743666.1:0-1968 GCF_021292245.1 Micropterus dolomieu
GGGGTCTCTGTCAGTCACTGTGGATGAGAGAAAACTACATTTCAAAAATGTAAAAGTGAAAACTGTAACTGAGTTTTTGGCTGTTTGGACATCGACAAGAAATTCAGAGAGACTGAAATCTAAAACAGACTAAAAGTCACTATGAGGAAGTGACATCATCCTAACCACAGGAAGTAGCTGCAGCGTCTCTCTACTAAAGCACTAGTTTAGAAACTCAGACAGTTCTGAGCACGAGAACAAGAGACAGAAGAAGGAGAGACTCAGAGAATCATGATGGTTGAGTTCAAATGGATTTCTTTATTTCTTACAGCGGTGCTTCAGTTTACAGGTAAGAATACATATATCACATATATAAATGGAAGGCACATTGTAAAAAATAACTTGATCAATATTATTAAAGATTCTTTATTAGCTACATTTGATTTAACTAAGAAAACCAAATCTGTTGTTTCTAATGTGGTGAGTTTAGTGAACTCTTGGAAACTAAGGATAAAGAAATAATCGTCACTAACTATGAACATAACAGACATTTTCTCATTTCACTTTATTTTTCATCATTTTCTCAACAGCAGCAGCTGGAAAACTTCCCCTCTCCTTCACTGTCAGAGTTGGAGATGACGTCACTTTGCCTTGTGAAAATGTGATAGACGGTCAGCAAAATGTGAATATACTACATGGCTCTTCAGTGGTTCAGGGGGCAGATCAGCAGTAGAGCTGGTTAAACTTGGGCAGATTGGTGAAAGAGCCAAAGCTAAATCAGACAGACTGAGTGTTACAGAGAACTGTTCTCTGGTTATAAAGAAGGTCACAGTCGAGGATGTTGGTCGTTATTACTGCAGACAGTTCATATCAGGACAACAACAAGCTCCAGACTCTCAGGTTTATCTGTCTGTTATTATCAGTGAGTATTTCCATCATAATGTTTTCAGCTCAAACTGTCTTGTTAGAACAATATACTGAAACATTACAATAATTATGATCACAGTGATGAAGTTAACTTTACTCTTGTTGTCTTTCTCTCACAATATCTCCATCTTCACCAGTGACTGAACGTAAGGACGCTGATAAGGTGACGTTAACCTGCTCTGTGTTGACACATGAACAGTTCTGTAGACACACAGTGAAGTGGCTGTATGAGGGTAAAGATGTGGACAAAGATAACAAAGACATGAAGACATCACAGTCTGTCTGCTACGCCGCTGTGTCTTTCCTGGATTCTCATTTTAGTTACAAATCAAAGTCTAACTTGAAGTGTGAAGTGACAGATGGTGACTCTGGAAAAGTGCAGCTGTTCACCTTCAGCCCTCAGTCCTCAGGTGAGAAAACAGGTGAGAATATGCTGAGCTGGTGTGCGTTTCCCGAACAACCACGTAAGGTAACGTTGAACTATGTTGGTACGATGCATCGTTCATGAAATCAATAATATAAATAATATATAACCTCATCATTTTATTTAGCCTAAATATCGGCTGTAACTTAAGAACTATTAGCGATTCCAAGTCATTTAGTGAAATAGGTTTAGTATCTTTGTGTCAACACTGTAACACTATTATGAATCCCTTGGCATCTGACATCTAGGTTTTGAGAACAGCTCAGTGCGCTAAGTGTCTGAGCTTACGCATGTTCTCTATTGAGACAGATACGACTCCCGTGAGTTCTCTATTTATCTTTGTTATAAAGGCAACGAAAACTCTCAGGGATTTATTCATTACAGTACTTTCATGGATTTTATGCTGTCCCTTTTTATGTTTGTAATGAAGACTAGAGAACACCCATCTTCCCCAGAGGCCCAGAAACGTATACATGTAGGTAATATTAAAAGTCTTGTCTTTACATTCTCCGTTTTGTCCTTTAACCTTTGTACTGGGTGACTAATATTAAATTAAGTTATTGTGAGCAGACGGGTAATCTGTGAGAAAAACACCTGCTGTTTGTAGATGGTCTACACTGAGATACTTAGTAGCCTAC
>NW_025743667.1:0-1920 GCF_021292245.1 Micropterus dolomieu
GTGAAGATTGTTAGTTAAAATAAATGTTTGCAATGATGCAACTTGTTTTCTTCAGATAGTGTTTATTAGAAAACAGACAGGATCCATGGTGATGTTTGACAGCACACATGAACAGACAGGTGAAGAGTCAAACTCCTCTCCCACCAGAATCTGACTCCTGATGTCCATGGTGCAATATGGTGATACTGTAGCAGCTGCTGAAGAACACAGATAAGATGATATTTTACTGCTCTGAGATCTGCTGGTTCCTCATTTTATCTTTGCAGCTCTTTTTTTCTGAGAATTGAAACTCAGCAGAAGTTGAATCAGGAAGACATCGTTCATGCTGACTCTATTTCTCCCCCGCCCCCTCTCTTCCTTTTTTCTGCTTCCTACTCCGTCATTAGATTGAGGGCGTTCATTCTTTCAGTTAAACCAATCAGAATTTGCCACAACCTCTGTGAGCCAATCACATTGTTGTTGTCAAACTTTCAAACTGTCTTTTCTCTCCTGGAGGACCCCGACCAGATAAAAGACTGCAGCATCACTCCAGCTCCAGGCCTCCCTCCCTCTCTCGCTCCAGCAGCTGGTGGATCAAGCAGTCTTCAGTGATCCCACTGAGCCCTTCACATCCATTCTGGTTCTGGCCTCTGTGGTCACAGCCCCTCCACCAGGTAGGCCATACATCCCTCTCACATTTCTTAAACTCTCCTGTTCCTTTTCCTTTTAATTCCTCTTTAAGCCTCTTTTTCATTTAAGTCTCTCCTGACTGAGCTGAATAGGAAGTGTTTTGGTGAGAATGTGGACATGAGACAAACAGGCGTTTATCAAATTCTGATGAAAACTACTTTAACCCCTGGAGGTCTTTGTCAGTTCACTTCCTGTCCTTGAGTTGATTTTTGTTTCCACCTGTGTCTCGTTTCCTCCACCTCTCTTGGGTATTTAAGTGTGTGTATTCCTTTTTGTCTAGTGTTGGCTCGCCTGTGTTTTACAATAAGCACGCCATTTGTTTTCACTCTGGAATTTGGGAGTTTTACCTGGCTAGGTAACTGAAAAATGTTCAAATCCAGGTTTGTTGTTTCACATGTATGACTACTACTTTATTGAACGCAGATTACATTTCATTCACAGTTAACGTGAGCTAGAGGAAATGAGATGTTTGCTAAGAAAAGAGTAAGTTGAAAGTTAAAACTTGAAATGATAAGAATTCTGAATTAGAGATGATAATGCAGTCTGTATTTTATGATAGTGTCTTTGGTTCTGGTTCAGCATTGTGTGGGTCTGACTTTCTACAATACTTGGTGACTCCTGTTTGTGGCACCCATGAACTGGTGAACTTGATTCATCCTCATCTACAGACTGCAGACATTACATTAAACAAACAAGGAGATTGTAAGACTTCAGTTCACTGAGGCAAACACCTGCTGTTTCCTTTACGACCTGAAAAAAAGTTGACCCCCCCCGATTGTCACTGTATAATTCGCACTCTGTCTGAATCCTTGCTTTATCTGCTCCCTGCCTGACGTAACATGACACTGGAAAGTTAGAGGTCCTCCAGAGGGAAGGTTTACTACTAGAAGGGGACAAGAGGAGGGAGGTGGTTCTACTAGTAGAGGCAGAACATTCATAGTAAAGAATATTCACTTTCCATTATGACACTGTTAGTACATGAAGGAATCACAAACACAATGTAGACTAAAGTGGTGAACATTTCTTTATTTGCAGTTTATATTGTTATCAGATATAATAAAGAGGAGACTGTTACTAGAGTTAAATGCTCGTTCCAAATTCACACAGCTGCTTCCCCCAAATCAGTTTGCCTCCTTTGAATATCATGCTGACATGCTGTCCGCTCCGGTAAAGGTCTGTGATTGTGACCGTCCACCAGGACAAGTGGGTAACTTTGTGGACGAGCTGGACACGCTGCTGTCTTCAGTCCCA
>NW_025743667.1:1940-3864 GCF_021292245.1 Micropterus dolomieu
TGTTTGCTAAGAAAAGAGTAAGTTGAAAGTTAAAACTTGAAATGATAAGAATTATGAATTAGAGATGATAATGCAGACTGTATTTTATGATAGTGTCTTTGGTTCTGGTTCAGCATTGTGTGGGTCTGACTTTCTACAATACTTGGTGACTCCTGTTTGTGGCACCCATGAACTGGTGAACTTGATTCATCCTCATCTACAGACTGCAGACATTACGTTAAAGAAACAAGGAGATTGTAACTTTGTAAAGGTGCTTACAGACCAAAAGCGAAGTGAGCGTTGTGGGCGCTGCGTTTACATACAAAGTCAATGCAAAGACACATAGCGCCACGATTTCCTGTCGGGCGGTGTGAAGAGGGCACTGCCGGTAACGAGAAGGCCTTTGCGTGCATTTTCAACTCGAGCGAGAAAGTCGCATGACGCTAAGTCGCTGTAGCCTATCAGCGTTGAGATCATCCTGACATCACCGATGGCTTCAGAGCGTTGTGTGGAGAGGGCCGGGCAGAGCCAACACATTCTCATCTCAATGCGTCATAATTGACGCTTTCAGACAGCGTGACAAAGCGTAAGGATTTTACGCTAAAGGTACCCTTCAGTCTCTGTATGAAATGCCCCGTGAGGCCAATGTGCTAGCAGGTAGGGTTAGCCGGTCGACATGCATAAATTCAGTGACTTAGGTTTAGGTACTAACACTTTCAATTCAATTTTCAATTCAATTTTAATAATCTAAAAAAAAAAACAATTTTATATAGCGCCAAATCACAACAACAGTTATCTCACAGCGCTTTTCATAAAGAGCAGGTCTAGACCGCACTCTGTGATGCTATTTACAGAAGCCCAACAGTTCCCACTAGCGTTGTGTGGAGAGGGCCGGGCAGAGCGGGGGATTGAAATGCCGCTGGCCGGCGGAGAGCTGCTACACTTGGAGAAGTTGAGGACAGAGCAGAGAGCAGCGCTGCAGCTTTTGGACAAATAAACACCCGCAGTCGGTACGCAATAATCATCAAAATTATATCAAATAAAGGCTTGAAATATCTCACTTTGCATGAAATGAGTCTATATAATATATTAGTTTCACCTTTTAAGTTGTATTACTGAAATAAATGAACTTTTGCACGATATGCTAATTTTTTGAGTTTCACCTGTGTATATATAAAAGACGGACAAAACTGAACATTGCTTGGAGAAAAGAAAGCGAGGAAGTTGAACTACCTGGTGAGTTCAGAAAATATGTGTCTGTAACTTTATTCCAGCTGTCGTTGTACTTTACTGTGAACAAGTTAGCGTAGCATAGCCCTGATCGATCCAAACTCCATTCAGAAAACAAACCTTTTAGAAGTTGTTGTCCTGCTGACTTGCTGAAAGACCTGACAAAGCATGAATTCATATGTTTAACAAATATGCATCATATTGTTGTTATTTGAGCATCAGTTTGATCCGTTTACTGCAATTAAATCCCAGCAAAATGTTTACTTTGGTTTCATACAGCTGTAGTAATGGTGAGTTGTGTTTACTTGGCAGTTGTCCAGCGATAAAACCCCCGTGAGGAAAGCGTTGCAAAGATTAAATTTGCGTTTGGTCTGAATGCAGGATAAGAGCTCAGTTCACTGAGGCAAGCGCCTGCTGTTTCCTTTACGACCTGAAAAAAAGTTGACCCCCCCGATTGTCACTGTATAATTCGCACTCTGTCTGAATCCTTGCTTTATCTGCTCCCTGCCTGACGTAACATGACACTGGAAGGTTAGAGGTCCTCCAGAGGGAAGGTTTACTACTAGAAGGGGACAAGAGGAGGGAGGTGGTTCTACTAGTAGAGGCAGAACATTCATAGTAAAGTGTCACGGGTCGGGGAGCTGAGTGCAGACTGAGGTGAGGACCCAAATGCAGACAATGGCAAGGCGAGGAGGTTGCAGTTCAAAAACGTTTA
>NW_025743668.1:0-7024 GCF_021292245.1 Micropterus dolomieu
CGAGGCTGCTGTTTGGCTCCTGCGGTCCGGGTTCTGGTTCTCCATCGTCCTGCAGGTCTCCGCTGTGACTGGTGGACCGTGTTGTCCTGGACCGAGTCTGGATTCTGGTCTCGGAGCTCTTCAGGCTGAGATACAGGAGCGCTGCGGGATCCCGCGTAGTGTTCTCGCGATGTCACGGCGTCTCGCCCCGCCCCTTAGTTACTGTCGCTAAGGCCGTTTAGAAACATGGCTCCTTGATTTCAGGCAGAAGATGAAGTTTAGTTAGTTGGTTTCCTGAAACCAGCTGATCATATTTGATGTGTATGAGGGAGTGTGCTTCACACAGAGCAGAGTTTTAATGAAGCGCTTGTTATTATCACATCAGAGGCTCATGAAAATATCCTGCTGAAGCTTTTTCTACAACAAAGACAGAAATAACTTCATGTGTTACATTTAATGTTGTGTGGTGTCCGAACAATAATGCTGCGATGATGTGTTGAGAAGAAATCCGCTTGACACTGTTCTTGATTATAAAAGTTTATTACATCAAAGAATTCAGCATCAATTACAAGCTCTGCAGCAGCTTGGAGAGTGACCCAGCCCGATGACCACTCTGTCTCTCTGTACATCGAACACAGCTTATATAGGACATGTTTAGGTATCGGCTAAAAACCATATAAGGGCACAGTGCTGTAAAATAAGTGTAACCATCTATTAGACACCACAGAAGGGTACAGTCCCTTCATACACACTAATCTCTTTATACACACTAATCTCTACTTCCCCTAACACTGCACCCATCAATCATTACCTCCCCATAAGGGTTCACTGTCCCTCTCACCAGCTGCAGAGCATTATGTTAAACTGTAATGGCCAGATGCACATATGTTATACACCACATATTCCCCCCTACGAGACTTAATTGAGTCTCGAAAAACAAAAAGAGATAAATTTCTCCAACACACACTTCTAGCATATTATTTTTAACAATATATCAACTTTATGGAGTGTGAGAACGAAAAACCTGTCCGGCAGCCTTCATTCCAAATTCCCTCCAAGACAATCGAGACAGGAAAATTTTCTCACGGCATGGTACTCCAGTCCAATTAATAAAAGACATCTTTATCAGTCAATGCAGAAATACGGTTAAGCCAATACATGTGAAAACCTCAGGAAATAAAACAAATCAAAACAATGTCCGAATTCAGGCTGGTCAACCCATCGGACCCTCCAACGGACCTTTCCCTGCCTAGACCCTATATCCCTAAGCATCAAGAAAAAGAAAAAAACCTGAGGTCCCCAAATATTAACTCCCTAAGTGAAAGTACAAGTCTTTACACAGTTAACACACAAAAAGAATATAATTGTTAATTAAGTATTATTCATTCACATATGTATTCATATCTATATCAAAGTAGACATAGGAAAGTATTCCACTGCAGCTCCTCAGCAGTGTCGATGCAATCCAGACGTTTCCACACCGTCCTTGTCCAGAGTCCATTCATACTGTCCTTGTTTGAGTATTTGAATCCCCATCTGTACATCCCCATATACTCTGGAAGAAAAGAAAACACCAACCAGTATCTTGTTGCAAAATAACACATGAAAATTAAAACCTCAATGTATGAAAATACAAAGTAACATTAAAATGGATATCTTTCCATCATTACTTCATCTGGTTCCCCTTCATCCTCTCCATCTGAATCAGCCATAGTTAACAAAGGCATCTGAGTGTTCTCCCCAGGCATTACCACTCCAACCCATCTCAATATCATAGCTTTCGCAAAAGTCAATAGCACCGTACAAAAGCAAAACATCAAACACAGTGCTACAAAGGCTGCTACCAAAATCTGAACCACCACTGCTCCCACTGGTCCTAACTGATTTTGTAGCCAAGTATTTGCTGACCATCCAGCTCCCTCAGATTGACCAAACGCATCCCTTATACTCTTTAATGCATCTATAACAATAGTGATATTATCAGAACTATCTGGGATCAAAGTATAACAACCGTCTCCCGTCAAGTTCATAGCCACACACAAACCTCTTTGTTTGATTAAAATATAGTCAAGAGCCATGTCATGTTTCAACAATGTCAGTCTGTGACTTCTTTGAGTATTTGACAGAAGATTAAACCCTCGTATAGTTTCATTTGCAAATCCCTGCAAAGTATAAGTAATATTATCAATGTGATCTGCCAAAAATGTTACACCATACCATGGAAAAAGTCCAAGTCCCCACTTCTCACCCAAACTTATCCTCCAATGGTAGGCTTCAAGATTATGAAATTGTGCCATGCTCCTTTTCACCCTATTTCCGACCCCCGGATCAGAATGAGCTATAGCAGGTGTCTCCCCTTTATGGATTGTAAACACCTCATACGGAAGTTTTAGCGTCGCCATGTAACAACATCCTATCCATCCATAAGGTAAGAATATATATGCCTTATCACCACAAACCCACCAAATATCTTGAAAATTCCCTATCGTCACATTGCCAGGCAAAAGCTGATCTCTTACCATCAAAGTCCTTCCCTTCTTACTAGATGGCACAACAAAAGTTACTTCGTATGTGTTTCCTCTAACCTTACGGTCATGCTTATCCAAAGACATCATATACTCATCACACTCTGATATTCCCATAAACATCCCTGGCCCATCATACGTCTTATTTGAGCAAAAACAGCTACTAGCCCTCACAGGTCTTACCTCCATTGCTTCAGGAATTGCCGTTAACTTATTTTCCTTCTGATCTAACAAATTCACATAGGGTAATTCATTTATCCAAGAACAATTAAGTCTAGGTCTAAACAACTGTGATGACCAAGACATCACTATATCTGTTGACGATTGTTGCTGATACAACAGCCATGATAAAGCATAAGATTGACACATAACGGATAGAGGTTGGGCCACTGTCTCTAAAATTGAATCCCATGTGCCTGGTGCGGGAACTTTCAACAGACATGGACCATCTAATTTCTTAACTGATCTTATAGAATGAGTTAACTGCTGGAACCATAAATTCCTACCTGCCCAGCCATCTGTAATTTTCAAAACAGAAGAATCAAACCCATATGCCTTCCATGTAGCTTCCCTCTTCTGTAACGAGCGATATTGATCAGTCATATCTTCTGGTATTTTATCAAAAGTAAAGAACTCATTTTGTACATGTGGGATAATATTCTGAACGGTTTCAGATGAATCTTCATCATTTTCTTGCATTCTTTGCTCCCCAGTCTCCATCTGTAACGTAGGCTTCTGAGTTACGTCTACCAACTCCTTTATTTCCCGAAAAATTGTAGTCGGTGTCTGTGTCATATTTACAATGGTTGTTATCGCCTCTGTAACATTCATTTCTTTCAAGGTTTCTGCTAAAACAATCACATTAGTTGATGTATTAACTCTTTCAGTTATTTCCAAGGGCCAAATGACAACTGTTCTCTGTGTATTATTCACTCTTGGAGTGACTACTGTAGTATATTGCTCCTGAACTCCTTTGGTGACTGTTGACACTTCACCAGGCTCTAAATCTTTCATCATAAGCGTCACCTTACGGGTCACATAACCTTGTATCCAATAATTTTGAAACAGAACAAATTTAAAATCTGGCTTTAAATAAGTACAACTATATTCCCCTAGGTCTTCCCAGGTAGCATTACGCAAAACAAGTGAACAGTCACCAACAATTTTCCACCGCCTCATATAATTAAGCAGAGAATACTTTCTTTGACTAGGGGGTGCACCCTCCAGTCCTGATAACAACACATCTTTACCGCGACTATTTAACCACTTGGGAGGTATATTACCACCCGTATTCCATTTCTCACATTTACATGGAAGATATGCCGAACCTCCAAACTTAACCTTAACCACAGTAGACAATGAAGTTGGCGTTGACGAAATCATCTGAGGCGCCACTGTAGTCAAATGTGTTACATTTATACTTTTAGAAACTGTTGACGATACAAGAATAGAGTTGCTTCTTACTGCTCTTGCATCAGGCTGAAGTGTTGATGTTACTGTTGTTGACTTTCCTAGAAGTACTTCAATTCTAGTTTTCATATCGTTTTGGTCTGACTCTTTTCCGAACTGGTCTGGGGCTGTTTTGTCTAATTGGAACACTGGCTTCTCCTGTAACAGAGGTGCAGCCCTTGGTGACCTCTGCGGCTTCCCCTTCCACTGAAATAGGCCCTGCTGATTCTGGGACATATTGAAAACCAATGTCCCCAAATCTCCTTTCCTCTCCATCAATTGCAGAGTCATATCTGGCATCATCAGAAGTGTGCACATGATTACCAACATTGTCCACTGAATGGACAATATCCCCTTCTGGGTTTTGGTTCTGGATATTGTCATGCATCTCTCCTTCTGCCTGTTCTTCCCTATTGTCATCCAGCTCTCTTGAGCCTTCACCATCTTGGCTATCCACCCGCGGCACCTCTTCACTAGGCGCTTTAACACAATGTGATAAATGATACCACGTTGGAGACCCTCTAACCTGGACAGCTGTTCCAGTACTACGAACCACTTCAAATGGTCCCTCACGGCGTTCGTTATACCACTTCCTCCTAAAGACCTTCACGAACACCTTGTCCCCAGGTTGCACTGTGCTCCTTTTTTGCTCATCGAGCTTCTCCTGCACCTCTTCTTTCCTTTGCCTGTCAGAAACATATGTGGACAATTTTTTATGGAAATTGGCCATGTACGTGACATACGCTCTCATTTCATCTTCCAAAAGAGCCAAACTTGGACCCTTGCCACTTGTTCGTAAACAAGGCGTAGGCATCCGTCTTCCTGTGACCAATTCATGGGGCGTTATACGTAAATCACGCAGCTCACTTGAGCGACACACCATTAACGCCAAAGGGAGCGCCGCTATCCAGTTTAGACCCGTATGTTGGCAAATCTTGACAATACGGTTTTTCAAAACCCCATTCATTTTTTCACACACCCCTTGACTTTGTGGGTGATAAACTGCTCCAAGACGTTGTTTGATTCCCAATTTTTGCAAAATCAATTTCACTGTTTTATCCACAAACTCTTTCCCATTATCTGATGATATTCGATCTGGAAGTCCCCACCTGCTTATGACTTCTCTACACAAAAACTTGGCAACCGACTGAGCGTCTTTCCGCTTGTTGGACAGGCCTCCGGCCATCGTGAAAATCTATCCACAACCACTAGCATGTATCTTTTCCCTTCAACTGGTTTTATCATATCGACAAAGTCAACAACTAACTCACGCATAGGACCCCTTGGAGTGGGAATGTAACCAGGAGGAACAGTCATACCCCTGCGGACATTATTTTTCAGACAGATTGTACACCTGCCTATGACATAGTCAATCTGTTCAAGCAAATATGGTGCCCAAAAACCATACTCCTTTGTGATTTTTCTCCTAACCTCCCCCCTGGCAACATGAGCTAACCCATGTGCTTCCTGAATCATCAAACCTAACAGGTCCAGAGGTGCTACTATCAGTCCCTCGTGATTTCTCCAAAGACCCGTAGAATCCTTAACAGCACCTCGGTCTAGCCACAACTGTTTATCAATCATAGAAGCAGCTTCCTGCATCAAAATCACTTCCTTAAGCGTAATTTTGTCTTCCAAGTCCACCCCATGAGTGACCAGAAAAACCTTGCCCAATTTGTCAGCTCCTGTGACAGCTTTCGCAGCTTCATCAGCAGCTTTGTTCCCTTGTGTCACTCTTGACACATCTGTTTTATGAGCTGCACACTTAGCTATCGCTATCTCTTTAGGCCTCATCATAGCATGCAACAGTTTTATTATTTGTGCGTGATGTTGTATCGGAGAACCATCCGTTTTCTTAAACCCCCGACCTTTCCACACTGCTCCAAACAAATGACATACATTATGTGCATATGCAGAATCAGTATATATTGTCACTCACTGTCCGTCTGCTAACAAACACTCTTCTGCTAGCCCCACAAGTTCTACAAGCTGTGCAGACGCAGGCTGTGGTATTACTTCAGCTTTTTCAACAACAAATCCAGTTCCTTGAGCTTTTACTACTGCATAGCCAGCACACAATTTATCTCCCACACGATAACAAGACCCATCAGTCCAATACTCCAGGTCTGCCTCACGTAGTGGAAGGGCTTGCAAGTCTGATCTAAGCCTTGAGTATTTCTCTGCCTCTTGAACACAATCATGTGGCTCACCATCCTCTGACGATGGCAAATTCTCGGCTGGATTTACCGTATCACACCTTACCAGGGTGACATCCTCCTGCTCTAAGAGCCTATGGCATAGTCAATGTGTATTTCCCATAGTTCAGTAGATTCCTGAGACTATGATGGGTAAGAATTGTTACTGGGTAACCCATCGTAACAGATGATGCTTTGTCATACATTAAATAAACTCCCACCATTGCTCTGTAGCACAGTGGTAGCCCTAATTCTACTTCTGAATATGCAGTCGAATAATAGGAAATAGGTTGAGGATTCAACCCTGTACCCGTCGGCTGGCAAAGGACTGCACATGCATATTTACCTCCAGTGGAATTAGAAACATACAACAAGAAATTCTTAGAGTAGTGTGGTAGTGTGAGCGCTGGCGCCTCCTGTAACCTCTGTTTGATTGTTTCAAATGCCACAAGACCTTCCTGTGTCCAGGACAGATTGCTGTGAAGTTGAGCGTTCCCAGTATCCTTAACCATAGCTCTCAAAGGTCCCGTTAAACTAGAATAATCCTCAACCCATGCTGAAGAATAACCAGTGTAGTAGACCTAAATTTATTAGTTATGCATTTTAATAAATTTATGAGAATTGATACCCAATTATGAATTATTATTCATAAAATCAAAATTTCCTCGTAAAGGGCACCACCGGAGTTGTTATAATCCTAGAGTCTCCGGACCTCTAGGTAGTTTTGAATAATTATACAATTATTACTAGTGATCAGTTAGTTAATAATCGCTCAATTATCTTAAATCAGTCAGTCAGTCTCATATCTAAAGGGTCAATTCTCTTGGCAGGAACTATAAATAGGCAACACACACAGCTCTTGATTATATTACAGTG
>NW_025743668.1:7044-9089 GCF_021292245.1 Micropterus dolomieu
ACATTAAATAAACTCCCACCATTGCTCTGTAGCACAGTGGTAGCCCTAATTCTACTTCTGAATATGCAGTCGAATAATAGGAAATAGGTTGAGGATTCAACCCTGTACCCGTCGGCTGACAAAGGACTGCACATGCATATTTACCTCCAGTGGAATTAGACACATACAACAAGAAATTCTTAGAGTAGTCTGGTAGTGTGAGCGCTGGCGCCTCCTGTAACCTCTGTTTGATTGTTTCAAATGCCACAAGGCCTTCCTGTGTCCAGGACAGATTGCTGTGAAGTTGAGCGTTCCCAGTATCCTTAACCATAGCTCGCATGCTGAAGAATAACCAGCAATACCAAGAAACGTCAACATCTCTCTGACAGTTCTAGGCTTTGGAGCCTTACGAATAGCCTCCAATTGACAATCTGAAATGCTTCTCTGTCCATGCGTTATTGTCTGACCCAAATATACAACCTTCTCCTGGCAATATTGCAACTTCTTTTGTGAGGCCTTATGCCCCTTTTCTGCCAATATTTGTAGCAATTTAATTGAGTCTTTGTGACATGTTTCTTCATCTTTTGAACAGATCATAATATCGTCGACATATTGAATTACAGTACTCTGCAATATCTGATCTATCCCTACCAAATCGTCTTTCAATAATTTGTTAAAAATATGAGGACTGTGTTTAAATCCTTGTGGCAATCTCTCATACTCATAGAACTGTCCTTTATATGTGAATACAAATAAACCCTGACTCTCTACACTAAGAGGAACACTAAAAAATGCACCACACAAATCTAACACCGTGAAATGTGTTGCATCAGGAGGAATTTGGGCTAACAAAGTATGTGGATCCGGAACTTCTGCTGGAAAATCAGTTACCACTTCATTTACTGCTCTCAAATCATGAACCATACGATAAGTCTCATCAGGTTTCTTCACAGGCAACAAAGGCGTGTTACTCTGAGGATTTGTTGTCATCTTCAAAACACCTGCTTTCAAAAGTCCTTCAATTTGTGGTTCGATTCCTTGAATTCCTTCATCCTTCAATGGATACTGATACTTCCAAGGAGGTCTAGCTCCTGGTCGAAGTTCTACTTTCACTGGTTGGGCTGACTTCACAAGTCCAATATCGGTACTGTGTTGAGACCACAAACATTCTGGAACTTGTCGCAACATCTCCTCTTTCATAGAATCTGAATCCATCTTGGCACTACAAATAGATTCATGTGTCATCCGTACAGCTTGTGGCTGTCCTTGTCCTTTAGCTGAAATCATGATTTTGACGAATCGCTGATCTGTACTCCTCCAAATTGCCAAATTCTCTTTTATCGGTACAAAAACAGCTTCCTCTGCTTCTGTCATCATTTCCCCTATGTGTTTCTGCTCATAGTCTTCAGAAACCAACAAAGCCACATGTGGCACACTCTTCTCAATTTTGAATTCTTTCTCCAGATAATCATCAGTGTTTACCTTCATAGCTGCTCCTTGTGGTCCCAAAATTATGCAACATGAGCTTAGTTGAATTCCCTTTGGTTGATGAGCCAACCATTCCTCTGGGTTTGATTGGGCAGCATTCTTGAAATACTTGAGCGTACAATGGAATGGATATTCCGGAAGTTTCGCATCTGGCATGTTCGCCACAATGAATTTCTTCCATATCTTAGCCGGCTCCAAGAAATCTGCACTGAGATTTCCAATCCAAAATACTGCAGAGGACTCCATCTCTGTTGTCATCAATAGTTGGTGGACCATTTCTTTTGGCAATTCTATCAGACAGCCATCTGGTGTACATTTTATTGTGCAGTTCAATCTACACAAAGCATCTCTTCCCAATAGAGCAATAGGTGTATGTTCTGATACCAATATGGGTATTGTAGTTTTCTGATTTTTATAGCAGAGCTCAATTGGTTCCGTGAGAGGAATCAGCTGCTTCACTCCCTCAAACCCGATTGTCCGAATCAGTTGATTGGACATAGGAAGATGTGTAGCATCTTCAGGCCGAACACAGGTGAAAGCAGCTCCGCTATCCGCCATCACTTCCAATGGTCGGTTAT
>NW_025743669.1:0-4787 GCF_021292245.1 Micropterus dolomieu
CCTCATGTAACCTGAGCTCCCCCAAGTGGACGAAATAAGTATTACATGCCCTCGTCGGAAATGCCGTTAAATGTATAAATATCCTGACCAATAATGTGACAATTGTTTCCTGTTACCAAATGCTTAGAACAGTACAACCGTTCAACCATTGAGGTTCGATTGTGGAAAATATTTGAGTATAATACGTGCAAGTAGATTTCTTTTCTTTAGACATTAAGTTTAGAAAGGCAGTCCCTTGGGAAACCTGAGACGCCCCCTGGGGAACCACGCCCCAGGCAACAAAAGAGCGACACGCGACCTGCTTTCTCTTCTCTTCTCTTGGCTGTT
Source organism: Micropterus dolomieu (assembly GCF_021292245.1). NCBI lineage: Eukaryota > Metazoa > Chordata > Actinopteri > Centrarchiformes > Centrarchidae > Micropterus > Micropterus dolomieu. The sequence goes on from NW_025743669.1 coordinate 328, forward strand.
GGCTCTGCCACTCTGCTCGCCCCTCTGGATGTTTCGGCCAGAGCAGCGTGCCTCGCCAGGCAACGCCCTCAGTCGACCAGCGAAACAAACAGGCCTTTGTTCGCTTGAAGCTACACACCTGAAGTGCCGCGACATCGATCTGCCTTCAGTTTGTTTTATTTTCTTTATTTCTTTTGTTTGTTAAAGTTATGAGTTCGTTAAGTTACACTAGGCTAATTCAGGAACGACCAAGTTCCATTTTAAGCCTTTTTCGTCGAGCCAACTTCACCGAGGTCAGACCAAGCCACGTGGTCTCGCCAGCTACAACCAAGGAAACCTGCAAACAGCCGAATTGCCAGACGGAGGAGACGTTTTCAATCAGACACGGAGAACCCTGGAGAATCCCTAGCAAAAAGCCAGGATCGGGCAGCTAGCGTGGGACCCGTGCAACAGGCCGAAAGCAGACTGTCGACAAGCAGTAAGACTTAACACACGTCCTGTTGTCAGATGTCCATTTTAACTCCTAAATTATAGCATTAGTTTACTTTAATTAGCTCCTATGCCGTATGAGTCAAATGCTTCCCACAATCGAACCTCCAGGCTCATTGTTCAGCAAATGTTTATGTTCCCTGTATCCAACCATCTTTTTATCACCTTAGTTAGAGAATAAATTCACTGTAATATAATCAAGAGCTGTGTGTGTTGCCTATTTATAGTTCCTGCCAAGAGAATTGACCCTTTAGATATGAGACTGACTGACTGATTTTAAGATAATTGAGCGATTATTAACTAACTGATCACTAGTAATAATTGTATAATTATTCAAAACTACCTAGAGGTCCGGAGACTCTAGGATTATAACAACTCCGGTGGTGCCCTTAACGAGGAATTAAATAAAATGATTTTATGAAGCTTAAAAATTCATAATTGGGTATCAATTCTCATAAAATTATTAAAATGCATAACTAATAAATTTAGGTCTACTACATAATGGAGCCTGCCGTGTGAGGCCTTGTGACATACTATAATAGACTATACACAGTCCTGATGCAGAGAACTTATTATTGAGTCCCAGACAATCTTTCCCTCCAAAATTTTGCCACTGAAATAATTATCGCCCAGTAAATTGCTCCATAGAAACTCTCCTGTCTTCCCTCTTAACTTAACGTTAGTGATGAAAGTGTGTGTGAGTTTTGACCATGTTCTTTGTTGTGAAATGAAATGCTTTGTGCAACTTGTTTGGCCGCCGGGCCATTGTTCTTTGTTGTTCAGTACAGAGCTGTAGTGAGCTGAGCTATGAGGACCGAGCTAATGTTAAACTGAATGCATTCCTGTAACGTTACCATTCGAGAAATCTGAGCTAAAGCTACATACAATCTCCGCTGACGAGCGGATGAAATGCCCTTTTGGTTGAGAGAAACTTAACCGATATTGATAATTTTAAGGCCTAATAAGAGGCAGATAGATTACAGTTGTGCTGTGCCAATGTGATTTGTTTGCGGCTATAAATAACAGTCTGACGCGCTGAGCCGTGGATTGTTATATTATATGCAAAACTCCGGTATCCTGTTGAAATTAGCTACTTCAACAAATACAGCTGCCCGGCAGTGGAGTCACAGGCGTGAAGACGCCGAGTTTAGCCTGTAGCGTTGTACCTACCGAGCTAAGTTAACGCTAAATCGAAGCTTGAAAGCAAGCTGAGTCATTGAAACAAAGGAGCGAGTCCTTCCCCCATTTTGAGCGGGACTGGTGTCCGTCAGTGTTCTGATTTACTGCCGTTGCTGCAACGACGGTTTTCTAACTGCGTTAGCCTGAAGCTAACAGCTGTTGACCAGAGAGGAAGCCGCTTCTTCTTCTACATTGAGAAATAGGCCGCGCCCTAGGCGGAGCCACAGCTCCCCTACTGGCTGGCGGAATAAATTGCATGCTCTGCATTAAATCGACTTCAGCGTCATCAGTAACAGAGATGAGCGTTTGAATCGAGCGAATTAAACCAGACTTTGGTGATCGATCTTGTTAACTTGAGACACAAACCATTGTGTTGACTCTCAGATTAAATTAATATGGTGTGTTACTCCTTAAGTGTAGGATAGAGCACAGGCTCCCCTTTTTCCTTGAATAACCTTTAAAGATCTATTGAGTGTTTGCTTGTAACAAGGTACTGAGCCAATTTCGTACCCTAACCTAGGATTACACTGAGTAGTTCTATTAATTTTGATGCAATCTTTTATTCAAAGATTCGCTTTTCTAATTTTGATCCAGCTGTATTTGAATAAAAAGCTTCATTCTCATTACTGCTGCAATATCCCTGATTTTGACTTTGTCATTTTGAAGCCTTTTCTGTAGTGCTATTTTTGATCCTTGCAGGAATAAGATAAATACAGAATAACATCTTGATTTGAATTTTGTTAACCTTTTGTTGTTTGGACTGATTGGAATTCTGAAACCTACATTAAGCTTGATAAGTTAAATTGATAGCTTTCCATCTAGGCTTTCTTTAATCCTTGTTCATTATAAATGTAATTTGGACTCTGACTTTTATAGCAATTGGAATTGTGATAACTTGATAATTACCAAAGGGTAATTAAAACCTTCAGTTTAATCAGCTTTGGTTTTTTTTTTTTATTTAATCCACTTTAATCAGCCTGGGGTTTTTGTTAATGTAAATTTGAACTTTGAGTTTATTCTCATTGCCTTTGAACTTTGATTTTAGAAATGTAATAACTTTAATCTCAAATTTTTATTTTTCCAATTTTGAACTTCGATTCTAAAATTTAATTTTTCTCAAACAATTTTTTTTTCAACTTTGATCATTAAGGACTTTGAGCTTTGATTGTCAAGCTAGTTGTAACATGAACTTTGATTTGATCTGTAGCATTTAACTTTAATCCCAAGTGTGATTTAATTTCATCTTTCCTATTTTTGCTTTCATCCTAAATTTGAATTTTCAGTTTGGTCATTTAAGTCTGACTTGAAAGTCAGCTTTCTCCAACCAGACATTCCCTTTTTCTCAACTAGTAAACACACTAGCTGAAACTCTGTTTAACTGACTGGCTCAGGTCTGCTGTACCAGCTAACACCTGTAGTCCACTTCTGATTTTATTAAACCAAATTGTATAACTGAGTCCATAGATTTGATTTTGAGCCTTCTTTTCTTCAGATTCCAACCTTCCAAATTAACTTAACGGAACACATCAACAGCTCCAGGAAGCTATAGAAGCAACACCCATTTATTTTTGTATTTTTATGCATATCCTCTGAGTTGACACACTTGTTTGTTGTCTGATTTGGACTCACACCAAAGTCCTTAACCAAACCACTTGAGTACCTGCCTGTGAACATGGCAGACCCACGCTTAGTGGCAGCCAGTGGGGGCGACCCACTGGAACACTTCGACTCCATCTTGGCCCACATGACCGAGACCATGGTACCTGGCTACTCAAGCCAACTACAAGGCACCGATGCGGTGAACCTTGAAACAATTTTTGCAGAGCTGGTAACAACTGCTCTAGCCACTTCCTCAAAGGACAAAGCCTTGTCCCAGATGCTAGGAAAATTTGCTATTGTAATGTCTGCCCAGTCTAAGCACACGCACCAGCTTGAACAGCAGCTGGAAAACACCAGGCAGTCACTAAGTGAAGCGGAAGAACGCATCACTGACCTACAGGCTCCTTGCCACCTCCCAGAGGAGAGTGGAGTCGATGAGGAGAAAATTGAGCTGCAGGAAAAGACCAATCAGCTTGAACACTCACTCTTTCAGCAAGAACAGGAGTTAGAGTGGACTAAAAGTAAACTTAAAGACACAACTGAATCCCTTGACCAATCAGAAACCCTCCTTGGACAAGCAGCGGGGGAAATTAAAGAGCTAAAATTACAAGTCAAGGTTTATAGCAAACTTAGAGAAGCTGACCAAAAACGCATGCAAGAAATGCGAAGACAGCTAGAGGATAGGGACAGAGTAACCCAATCCCCGCTACAGCAGGAAACCAAGGAGGAGGATTTGGCTGATACCAGAAGAGAGTTCCAGCTCTCATGTGAGACAGCCCAACACACTCCCTCCTACAAAACACTCCCACCAGAGAGAGACAAGGCTTGCTTGAACGCCAGCCCAGGTATGTCAGACAAGATTATGACTCGCTCTGCCAGGCACTGGTAGAGGAATATTCTGACTTGACAGCACAATCAGGTCTAACAGCTGCACTTGCTGTTAAGCAAGGGAGGCCAGAACCTCCTCAGCAGTACTACAACCGACTCAGACAAGCGTACTTTGGTACCAAAAATGAGCCAGATATGGAGGAAGAGTTAAACTTCAAATATCTTTTTATCCAAAACCTCCACCCCACTACCAGTCATCATCTGGGTGTGGCAGCCTGCCCACGCACCCAAACCAGTCGACAGCTACGTGAGTTAGCTACAAAAGGATTTGAAAAGCAGAGACTCACCATGACGAGGCATTCTGAGCCCCATGGTGTCCTCACTCT
>NW_025743670.1:0-4262 GCF_021292245.1 Micropterus dolomieu
CTTGCTGTGTACCGAGCATTTATTCTGTGGAAATAGTGCAGGATAAAACTTTAGCTCTATTTAGTTTTACCCTTATATTAACTTAGATTTATTTTTATGTTCATAATATTTTTATTTAACTTCACAGACATCTTAATATTAAAAACATTTGTATTGTTTTTAGATCATTTTTTTGCACTGAATGTTTTTTGGTATAAAGTTGACTTTGCACTACCTCGTTCCCCTTCGAGGGAACTCGAACTGCGTCGGTGACGACACTATGGGAACGCCTCTGGGCGTGGCAGGGCTGAAACCATGAGTGAAACTACTCCGATCCTATCGGCGTTGCTAGAACGGTAGCGTGTGACGGCGTAACTGGAGGCGTATATAAGCACGCCGGCACACCGGACACATTAGCTTTATTCTATTCGGCAACCACGAGAGGAAATTTCTTACCTGGAAGGAAGTCTGGCAGAAGAGATGGCTGGTGAGCAGTTCAGGCAGTGTGTTTCCCATGCCCGCGTCAACATCACGGCTGGGGACACTCGTGCCCTGTGTGCGTCTTGTCTGGGGATGCCGCACGCCCAGGCAGCTCTCGAGGGGGCCGCTTGCGGCCAATGCGAGGCCCTGCCCCTGAGGGCGCTGAGGTCCCGTGCGGCTCTTTTCTCCGAAGACGGCCGGATGCGCTCTCCCCGTGGCTCGGGCCCGGCGGTCGCTGAGTCGGCGCGGCGGCTTCGGTCATGGGGCTCCCAGCGTGACGTCTCCGAGTGCATCGGGACTGCCGAGGCTTTTTTTCCGTTCCTCGTCTACTCGTCTGACAGAGAAGCTACAAAAAGAAATTTAACTCAGTGACACTGACGTTCCTTTTGGTGAAGCTGAAGTTGTTGGTGGGTAAAAAAACAAACTTTGACGCGATGCTTGTGCACCGGAGGAAAGGGGTCACCAGAGCTCCACCGCCTTCACAACCAATCTGCAGAAAGGGGCCTCCCTCCTGATCAGTGACGACGATGAAGGGGGACATGCCGACGCCCTGGATGACCCAGGTGTGATGATTAGGTGTAATTCCACATTGTACCAAACGGCGTCAGTAGTGGTTTGTGGGAACAAGGGATTGATGTTTTAGGTACAGGGAGGCAGCAGAGGAAGTTGTTGTTGACTGGCTAGCACGAGGAATAAAGAAACCCATAGAGTTTGCACAAGAGTGGTCACAGTTTATTTTCATGAAGAATAATGAACAAAACATGGTACCAGGAGTAAAACCAGAACGAGGTGCACTGTGAACAGCGACATGGATTCGTTAAAGCCACCGGAGACTTTGAAACTAACGGGGAATGTCGACAGCAATTGGCGCATCTTCAAGCAGCAATTTCAGCTGTAAATCATGGGTCTAGAGACGAAGTCTGATGCAAGGAAGGTAGCGTTACTGCTAACAATAGCAGGCCCTCAAGCCATAGAAGTGTGTAATACCTTCGTATACGACAGTGAAGATGACAAAGACAAACTTGATAAAGTTTGATGCCCACTGCTCTCCAAAAAAGAACGAGACATACGAGAGATATGTTTTTCGTTCCCGGGTGCAGCAGCAGCGTGAACCCTTTGATAGCTTTCTGACCGACTTGAAGCTCAAAGCACAGTCATGCAACTTTGCTACACTGAAGGACTCCATGCTCCGAGACCAGGTCGTGTTTGGTGTGGAGGAAAGGCTACTGCGGGAAACGGAGCTGACGCTGGAAGGGGCCGTCAAGATCTGCCAGGCAAGTGAGATTAAAGGGAAATACGCGCAACGTATCCCAAAAGAAAGTTAACACCTTTGGGGTGACTTCCCCTGAGACCCACTCCCAAATTGACGTCACCACTACCTAATGAAGTCAAATAAAAGGGCCTTGTTGTCTTCTGGCTCACCTCTTCTCTAAAAAACTCTCTTGAAACTAAACCTATACGCTCTCTTAACTTCCTTTACTTTTTGAAATTCCGATCTTTTTCCGTTTCGTACTTAAATTTTCTTCAGACGAGCTGAGAAAGCTACGACCCTGAATCCCAATTTTCTTAGCGGGAGATTTGATTTTTGATTTTTTGTTTGGAGCTGCCTGTTTAATCTCAGCAACATTAAACAGCCGATATTCCCGAGGCCTCGCGAACCTACGGCGAATGTGTGTTTATTTGATTTTGTTGTTGCAACCTCATCCGGTAGTTTTTGAACAACTTTGGACCAGAAACTCAGAAGCCTTCATTTATGGCCTTGAATAAATGAAACCACGGCTCTGACGACAGAACCCTGAGTGGGCTCCGCTATAGCGACACCAAACGAACTGAGATCAGAGTAAAAGCCTTGGCTGACGGCCCGTTGCTGCAAGCGCTTCCCACAAAGGACTCCGGAACAAATCCACCGGTTTCGAACTCAACTCGAAAAAGCCACCGGGGTCGGGCCAGAACCGACTCCACGAGCCGACCGGCAGTCGAGCCTCGCTACGGGACCTGCGGCAACGGTAGGGCAAAACAAACCACACTCTGTGACTCGTTGGTGTTCTCTAGTGGCTCCATCCACAGTTAATAAACCCTTAGATTAGTCAAACTAAATCTGCAACCTAATTTCGGTCATTCGTTCCCTCATACTCGTAGAATTCTCTCCCTCTACAATATAAACTGAAATCCAATCGAGCCTTACGTAGGCCACCCTGTTCATTACCTCCTGGGTGTCATATTGACTGTTGTCCCTGTAATAATACCACTATTGTACTCTCTTTAGTTAGTTAATCAATTCACCTTGAGCACAGTGATGCTGTGTGTGTGTTATTAAGAATCTAGAGTCCCTGTACATAGAACTCACCCTCAGATTTGAGATTGACTGATTGACTAGAGTTTACGATTTCAGAATAACGGAACCAGTAACAACTAATGAATTACCGGAAATTTGTGTAATTCTCAGGCTTTACTCAAGGACCTAAAGCTTTGGGCGGACAAGCAAATCTTTAGGTGGTGCTCCTAGTTTCAAGTCATAAATTAATATTCCCGGAAATATTAATTTTCATAACTGGATTAAAATTATACGTAGCCATGAGATGAGAAGAGATGTTTTGTACCACATTCCAAACCACCCCTCACCCATTGGTGCTAAGTAAGTGTCCTTATCTGATCATGCAGAGACCCCCTGTTTCTGCACCTCTCCAAAAAACACACAAATCAGGTCGAGTTTAATAAATGATAAAGCAACATATAAACTTCTACCTATAAAATACATCAGAGATCAATATAAGAAAACACAATACTAGTGGTTCCCCTGAGTAATACACAAATCATGCTATCATAATCTCTCAGCATGAACGGCAAAAGCTCAGAGAAACCCCGACAACTGCACCTGTATCGGCATTCTACGACCCGGCGAAGAGGATCAAAGTGTCGACAGACGCCTCAAAGAACGGGATTGGTGCAGTACTTTTACGAGCTGAAGGTGAGCACTGGAAACCAGTAGCCTATGCATCCAGATCCATGACAGAGACTGAGTGTAGATACGCTCAAATAGAAAAAGAATGCCTGGGACTTGTGTTTGGCCTGGAGCGGTTCCACAGCTACATTTATGACCTTCCATCTTTCACGGTGGAAACAGACCATCGCCCGCTAGTCGCCATGGTCAAAAAGAATCTGAGCGAGATGTCGCCAAGGATTCAGCGTTTGATGATGAAAAAGCAGAGATATGACTTTGAGCTGATCTCCACCTGATAATTGCAGATTTGCAGAGGACGTTCAAGATCACGTGAACATGGTGTCTTCTGCACTTCCTGTGTCAGATGAAAAGTCCAGACAAATAGCTCATGAAACTTCAAAAGATACGGAGCTGCAGTGAGTCATTGAGAACATGAAAAATGGATGGCCTGTGGGATCCTGTCCACAGTTCTACCACATCATTGTTATTCCAGAAAAGATGAGACAGGACATACTACACGGGATCCATGAAGGTCATCTCGGTGTCGAGAAATGCAAAAGACGGGCGAGAGACACAGTTTTCTGGCCTGGAATAAACAAGGACATTGAGAAACTAATAAGCAGATGTGACACGTCAAAAACACAGGAACAAGCAAACCAAAGAGCCTGTGGTGGTAACTGCAGGACCAACAGCGCCATGGCACACGGTTGGAATGGGAAATAAATAAATAGGGAAGTAGTGCAATGAATGTCTCAAATGTAGTGGAGTAAAACTTTTCTGTAAAAATCTACTCAATTAATAGAGTAAATGTAACTCTTTACTACCCACCTCTGTTTTCTTCTCTCCCCACCACATGTTAGAA
>NW_025743671.1:0-2466 GCF_021292245.1 Micropterus dolomieu
AACGGAGGTTCTTGACTTTCTGGATTCATTCAATAAACCAAATGTCTGTTTCTATCATGGAAGTTGTTCCCTTCCACAGAGAAACCTCTAGTTCTGAAATGTAGACCAAATATCTGGTTAATCCAGCAGGTTAATGAGCCTTTCATCTGTGTTCCAACACTCACCTATGAAGTGAGAGCAAAGTAAAAAGAGGTAAAGCAACATGTCTTTGGAGTTGTTAAAGCCAGACAGACAGCAGATGAGCAATGTTCTTCCACTGCAGTAGAATGAAGAAACTAAACAGCCTCTCTGCTGCACAGCCCTTCTCCTCAACATCAAGCTGATGTTGAGTGGGCGGGGCCAGAGAATCCCCTTTTTAGAGATTGGCTGTCTACCAAAGTTCAGTTCAGCCAGTGAGATTATTTGTGCATCCAGAGCAGCTCTGCCTCAGAGAAATGTTTCCTGAATGTCCACTTTCAGTTCTTCACACCACTGTGAGACCGAGGCAGGTCCCACTAGAAGGAAGCCTACCTGAAGACCTGCTCTCTATTCTGGGAACATGGAGGACATTTCATTAGGGACGTCCTGATCAGGTTCTTTTGTCCCCTACAGGTTCTTTGCTCAGTCTTTTAATATGACGTATCTGTCCACACAGAGTCCTGATCTGATACCTGTATGCTTGACAGTTGAATAATAGCTGTCATCTCATCTGCTAAAACACATCATAGGTGGTCACAGGCCTTGTTGTAAAGCTCTAGTAGGACAGTGTCTGAAATATCCAGAGGGTAGGGCGCACCGTGACTCCAAAAGACTGTATAAACCTGTAATTCTCTACCACAGCTTTGAATTTAATCTTGGTAATCCTTTTGGCCTTGTCCCTGTCTGAAGGAAATGTCTCTCTCCTTTATAGTATCGTCAGTCTTTGTTGCTTTGGTGCAGCCTTTGCTGAGTTACCTGAGTTCACTCACTGTATTCTGTTAGCTGCCGTATCAAAGTGGTATTTTTTATTTAATTTAACAGGGACAGTTCACATTAATCAACACCGTAGTTAGACTTCAATGTAAATGTACATCAGAACAGTGCTTCAACAAGTACTGCAAGAAAAATACATTAAAAGTATCATGCATAACTACATTACAAAAGTGATTAAAGTACGTGTCATGGGGCTACCCCATGCCTTCATTTAAGCCAGCGGTAGCATTGGTCTTAGCATGCTGAGCTAACCTTAGCTGAACATTAGCATAGGACTTTTAGCATTAGCATTACCTTTAGCATATGGGCTAGCTGGACTCATGGCTTGTCATTTCATGTCATTTCAAGTCAGTTCATTTAAGTACTAGTCAGAAGAGTTGAAATCATGATTGGATAAATACAACACATACACAGTTCATTTCAAGTCATTTATTTTAGCTTACTGGATTTACCCAAGGTCATCCAAATGTTTGTATGTTTCATTCACCTGTTCTCATCCTCAAGCAGGGATCTGGGTTCAAGTTTTTTGCATTTTCTCTTTAATGACTGTTTTAGCTTCAGATTTACTTAGCAGAACTTGTATATCAACTGACTTTGATTTAAGTGCTTGTTTTGCCAGAATATCAGCGTCTTCATTTCCTTCTACCCCTACATGGGCAGGAACCCAAACAAAGCAGACAGTCCAGCCCTTATGATATAATCTACATAGAGAGCTATGAATACTAAATACCAGATCCAGCCTACAGGACTTAACAGATTTAATACAGGTGAGCGCTGCCCAGCTATCTGATGCAATGACCACCTTGCTTTCCTTATTTTCTTCTATCCACTGTAATGCCATCAAAATGGCCATAAGCTCAACTGTATATACTGACAGATGATCTGGTTCTCTTTTTAATGCCTAGTTTGTATGCTGGGATGTATATGGCAGCTCCTGTCCGTCCGGTCTCTGGATCTTTAGAGCCACCAGTAAAGACCATGTGGTTATCTCTATAGTGCTGCTCTATGTAACTTTCTGCTATTCTTCCCGTGTGTGCTTGCTTGGGTTTCTTTTTGATTATTTGCTGTACATGCAGGTCAATGGATGGATTTACAAAAAACCACGGAGGAAGATCTGGATATGGGACTACTGGGATATATTTTATACTGCACAGGCCAAGACTCTGCTTTCGCATTTCCCACCCATCCAAAACTGAAACAGCTACTTTTATTGTGTTCCCAACATTCTTCTAGGCTGGCTTTAGCGCGGGGTGAGAGCTACAGTGTCCCTGAAGATTAGCCCAGTATGTTAGCATAATTCTTGTTCTTCTTATTCTTAGTGGCTGTTCCCCCAATTCCACTTGCATGGCAGCCACTGGAGAGGTCTTAAATGCTCCACTGCATGTCCTTAACGCTTGTGCCTGTTCCACATCTAGTTTTTTAAGATGCCATTCTGCTCCTGACATATATGCTATACATCCATAATCTAGTGTAGATCTCATCAAGGTCTGATATATTTTAAGCAATGATGTTGTA
>NW_025743671.1:2486-3383 GCF_021292245.1 Micropterus dolomieu
AACAAGGCAGGGAAATATAAAAGGAATTTATTTTATTGTTTGGGTACATTATTGTTCAGTGTACATGTTCACATCTGAAACAAACTTTACGTGCTTGATAACTCTCCCACCCCGCAGACATCTACACGTCAATACCGATTTATATTCATAGCGGCAAGTGCTATGTAGCTCCACATAGGGGACACAGGAAGTGACATATAGCACATTCATGCGGCGTCGGAACCGCGTAGGAAATTCACAGCCGCACCGGCAGAGCTCCAGAATATGCGACTCGGCCGGCTCACACGCAGACGCGCTACAAGTGCGAGGGCCCGCCCAACGCTGCTTGCAGCTTTAATTCTTCTTATTCTTAGTGGCTGTTCCCCCAATTCCACTTGCATGGCAGCCACTGGAGAGGTCTTAAATGCTACACTGCATGTCCTTAACGCTTGTGCCTGTTCCACATCTAGTTTTTTAAGATGCCATTCTGCTCCTGACATATATGCTATACATCCATAATCTAGTGTAGATCTCATCAAGGTCTGATATATTTTAAGCAATGATGTTGTAGTGGCCCCCCAGTCCCTTCCTGTCAGACAACTTAAAAGTTTTTTTGTTTTTTTTTGCATTTCTCTTTGACCTTATCGGTGTGCTGTTTCCAGGTCAACTTTTCATCAAACAACACTCCTAACAGTCTGATAACTTTTACTTCTTCAAGGGTTTGATCATATAATTTTAAGGACACTTCTTTATGTCTCCTGGAAAAACATATCACTTGTGTCTTTGCACCCGACACCTTAAAACCCCAGTTATTTGCCCACTGTCCACCTCCACAATTGCTGCCTTTAAATTTTTCTGAATAAATTTCAAATTCCGTCCTCTTATTCATAGGGTGCCATCGTCTGCATACAAGGACTT
>NW_025743672.1:0-8664 GCF_021292245.1 Micropterus dolomieu
AATGTAAATCAAATGTCTATCGCAAGAGAGCAGGTGCGTCAAAGATGACAGGTTATGGAACGTATCATTGTGTAGTGAACCAACCAGTGAACACTTAACTTTTTTCTATCCCAAACAACAAGAACACAGCATCTCCCCTTTGTCTTTCCCTAAGAACGGGGCAGTTATCACCCCTCAAGCAGACAGCCTGACTCCAAACTGAAACACCCCAAAGGAGCTGTGGCGGTTTTGGGGGGGACCCAACAGGGGCCAGTGCCCCTGTAAAACAGACCTTGATCCCACTATGACTATACCTTCCTTGCGACGATATGGTACTGATGCGAAAGGCAGAAAAAATGTGTCTCAACTAATCGGATCCTTTAGGACGTTACACCGCCACTGGCCGGTGTCTTGCCAAGGTAGTTATCCCTGATAGAAAGTGTTCCCCTGCCGCAGGAGCATGTGTGCATTCAACAGTGAACGCGGACGTTCGTCTTCACGAAAGTAAATGAAAAATGATGAAACGTGGATTTTTTCTTTGTATTATTCAGTGCACTGAATTGAGAATGTCTAAACAAAACAAACAGTTTCAGCGTCCCTCGTAAAGCAAACATTTATTTTGCAATACTCTGACGATGTTATAAATGACCACGTAGTTGATCACTTTGTTGTCCAAGTTATTGTTTGGAAGCTATACAGACAGACTTTTTCAAGCAAGCTGCTCCTACAAATATCCATCGAGACTGTAAAATCAAGATCACTGTAATCAGTTTGACACTTTGATCGCCCTAGCATTACATCTACTTTACTCGAAATGTATTTAAATTGAATGCAGCATTGTAGACAATATTTTGTCTTTGTAATCCATGTTTCCATTGCATGGATAGCCTTTGGATATTGCTGGAAATTGTTCTGAGTCCCCCTCCTTAAAAGGTAAATTATTATCATAACAATTTAATAATGCATTGCATTTGCACAGCATATTTTATTATTCTTATATAACTTGCATTTGTTTATTCCATATTTATATATTTCTACATTTATTTATGTTATGTTTGTGTACGAGTAGCACCTTATCACTAAAGCAAATTCCTCGTACATGTAAAATACTACTTGGTAATAAAGCTCTTTCTGATTCTGATTATTTTCAGTCCTACCAGGCTGGACATGCAGACTGCCAAAATATGTATCCCCATCCATAACACACAGATGACGGCCTACCATCAAGTATTTAATTTTGTGTATATTCACATCATGACTAATAACAGGGGTGAATATGGAGAAGTTTCTATTTTCCTGGCAAAAGTTGTAGTGGGATACAAATTGTTTCAGACTGTATTTTCAGCCCAACATAAAATGCATCCCCCTTTATAATGTACAGATGATGGCCTACTATCAAGTATTTTGTTTTGGGTATGACTAATAACAGGGGTGTATAAGCCACCAAGATGGTGCTGAGTATAGCGGCCTCTGTGTCAGGTGCGCTTTGTTTTGTTTTGGTTATGGTGTTTTCGGCTGTGATTCACGGTGCTCTTTCACCAGAGAAGAACTCATGAACATCAGGGGAACAACTCAAGCGGATTTAGTTCACACTTCTCTTGCGTAATCTGTGGAATTATTGGACATTTTGGTGAAGGGCTTGCTCGCTGTTGTTCGCGCTGTGAAGCGCCATAAAGAGGGAATTGAGCTTGTTCGCTCGTGCACCTCCAGCGGCGAGGACTCCGCACTCCGCTACCGGCAATATTTCTCTCCAATGTGCGCTCACTGTGCAACAAACTGGACGAACTTCACCCTCTTGTGGGGAAAAACAGAGACTTTTATTCATCTTCTGTTCTGTGCTTCATAGAGACATAGCTGTGTGGATCAATACCGGACTCTGCGCTGCAGTTGACTGGCTTCCAAGTCTACAGAGCAGACTGCGACACAGAACTCTCCGGCAAAACAAATGGTTTATTGTGTCTGGCTGGTGTACCGACGTGACAGTGATTCAGCAGAACTGTTCTCCTAATCTGGAATTTTTTATCATTAACTGTAAACCATTTTACTCCCCCCGTGAGTTTGCTTCATTCACTCTGGCAGGTGTGTAACTTCCGCCTCAGGCCAACGTGCAGGAAGCACAGCGCATGCTGGCCGACCAGATACTGTGTGTGGAGCAGATAAACCTGGACTCCCTTGTTATTGTTCTCGGTGACTTTAACAAAGGAAACCTCAGCCAAGAACTCCCCAAATACAGACAGTTTATAAAGTGTCCAACCAGAGAGGGGAAGACTTTGGATCACTGCTACACCACAGTTAGCAGTGCCTATCACGCCATCACACGCTCCACTGGGACACTCTGATCACATCACGGTGCAACTGATTCCTGCTTACAGACAGAAATTAAAACTCTGTAAACCTGTAGTGAGGATATCAAATAAATGGACCAGTGAAGCTGTAGAGGATCTTCAGGTGTGTTTGGACTGCACTAACTGGGATGTTTTCAGGACTGCTACCAACAATCTGGATGAGTTTACTGCCAGCCGCCCGCTCACAGAGCCCTCTGCTCCCGCCGTCACACAGACCGCTGCAGCAACAACGGCAGAGGAAAACACAGCTGGAACGTTTTCATACCGCTTATCTGCCTTTACATTCTCAGTAATGTTGAAACCTTTTAACTCAAATCAAGAGACAGCTGTGTGGGTTGCTGGTGTGTGTGTTGCATTGAATATTACGCCGCGGCAGTTGTGTGTGGCATCACTATGACGACCAGCTACATTGAGGGGTACTATCTCTGGGTGCTATCTGCAATGGAAAACGGAGCACGGCCAAACCGAGTTGAGTAGGGTCGAGGTAAGTGGAGCTGGTACTGGTGATGGAAAAACAGCATAAACTACTTCAGACCCGTCGCCCTGACCTCTGTGGTAATGGAGTCCTTTGAGCGCCTTGTGTTGTCCCACCTTAAATCCATCACAGACCCACTCCTGGACCCCCTGCAGTTCACCTACAGAGCCAACAGGTCTGTAGATGATGCAGTAAACATGGCTCTTCACTAAATCCTCCAGCACCTGGACTCCACCAGAAACCGGCCCTGCTGCAGGACAAGCTCTCCAAGCTGAGCATGTCGGACTCCACCCGCAGGTGGATCACAGACTTCCTGACGGACAGCAAGCAGTATGTGAAGCTGGGAAAACATGTCTCTGACTCCAGGACCATCATCACCGGTTCCCCTCAAGGCTGCGTTCTTTCCCCTCTTCTCTCCTCCCGGTACACCAACAGCTGCACCTCCAGTCACCAGTCTGTCAAGCTCCTGAAGTTTGCGGATGACACCACCCTCAGTGGGCTCATCTCAGGTGGGGATGAAGCCGCCTACAGGTGGGAGATTGACCATCTGGTGACCCGGTGCAGCCACAACAGTCTGGAGCTCAACGCTCCGAAGACAGTGGAGATGGTCGTGGACTTCAGAAAGAGCCCAGCCCCAAACTCCTCCATCATCCTGTGTGACTGGATGGTCCATCAGGACCAAAACCTTTCACCAAAAAAAACAGCTTCTTCTCATCTGCAGCTAGCCTCATTGACGAGGCCCGGGTCCCCCACTGACACCCCCCCCTTGCAAATAATAAAAATGTCTCTGCACATGTAAATACTATTTCATTTCATATCATGCACAAACCTGGCACATTGAACATATTTTTTGTTAATTGTTAATCTTTTTAGTTGTACATTTTTATATTGTCAATTTATATATTAATGTACACAATATTTTCTTCGGTTGCAATACGTCTGCAAAACCCAGAATAATGCACATGTAAATATCTGCCACGTTGTTCTCTCTCTGCAAATAGTAGTATTATTTTTCTCTATTCTTTTTAATATTCTTATATAACTTGCATTGTCTGTTCCATATTTCTATATTTCTACATTTATTTATGTCAACTGTTTGTCTACGTGTAGCACCTCATCACCAAAGCAAATTCCTCGTATGTGTAAAACACTACTTGGAATAACTAAATTACTGAAAAGTGTTGTGGTGGCAGCAGATGGTGAGTGTCCTGGTTATTTCTCCTTTTTTTGTCTGTGATTCTGTTTTCCCTGTTTTTTTCTCTGTACTCTGCCTGCCTCCCTGTGTCTCAATTTAACCTTGTCCAGAGACGTAACCTCGCCCAGAACCAGGCTGTGAGGACCTCGGCAGCCGTAAACTAAAGGCATAAACTGAGACCCACACACACGCACACACACAGGGTACTGTATATCCACAGGAATCCTGAAGTAAAATTCAATACCTTTTTAAGACCTTTATCAAGACTTTTTCAGCATATTTTAAGACTGCTGCGCCACTTTGAGCTGTAACTGATTAAATCAGCCACACAACTTTAAAGGGGACATTTTTTAGCTTTTGAAAGGAATTTAAATATATTTATAACATATTTATTGCCTATATATCATCAGGTTGTAACGCCACCTAAAAGTTGAGGCATTCACCAACTTTAACAGCCTGTATGAGCCAACTGTTTTCTATGTGAAGGACTGGTCATAAGCTATGACGTTTATGTACGCAACATTACAGCAAATCATGTGAAACACAGTGTAATTTTGTGTTTTAGTTGGTTTGAACTAGATAATGTGAGCCTACCTGCAATGATATGTGTGATAACTTTCATCAACCACTTGATCAATGCAACAAAATTCAAATAGGCCGGGAGGGAACAAAGATGAAGAGAATAAACTGAGTGATGAATAACGTAAGTAGTGTAGGCGGTGTAGCACAGGCACCTGGAGGAGGAACTAGTCTAAATGACTTTATTAGTATAATATTATAACATTAAAAGTATATTGTTAATTTATTAGTAAACTGTAAGTTTGATATTAATATATTCATTATGTTACTATATTCAATATAATTTCATATATAACTTACCACAAGTATAATATTAATTCGAGTTACAGCTGTTTTAGTTTGGGGTTGTTTTTTATTCATTAACTTTGTGCAAGAAATATGCTCCAGGCTACATGATAGTCTCCAGCCTTGATTTTGGCCAGGCTACTAGCTCGTCAATAATCATACCCATTTATGCAGAACAATGAGTTCAACATTTACAAAGTTTGTTGCAGCACATCAAACTTTTTATAAAATCCCGCTCCATCCAGGCTGTGGTCACAAAAACTGATATTGACAAGAGCATTGGCTTTCTGAAAAGTTGAAAGTATTTCAATAAAAGGCACCGACTTAGCTAAATAGCCAGATAACGTTAGCCAAACCCACACGCCTCTCGCTCTTGTTTTTGAGGAACGGGGCTGTACAAGTGGCCACAGAGCGACCGGCCAACTGTTACTCCTGATCGCCACTCTGACTATGTTTTGGACGATAAGCACTGAGGGTCCAGCGGGGAGGGAGATTACGGTCGGTTGTTCTGCTAAATCATTTTCCGGTTCGCACGGATTTATTTTTTTGAGGTGTAAATAGGCACAGAAGATCCCTGCGCCTAACATTAAAGAAACGATTCACACAGTCGCTACGCCTGTCTAGTATTTTTGGCTATGCATTATAAATAAATACGTTCATCTACACTTTTAGCAAACAAACCTTTGGACAAACATAATATCTTCAAAATTTAATACCTTGTTAAATGGCGATTAAGACGTTTTAATACTTTTTAATGGCCTTAATTTTCGCAAAATTGATTTATTACCGTTTGAGACTTTTTAAGACCCCGCGGACACCCTGCAGGCTGCTGATGTGTGAACTGATAAGGACGCCAGAGGAAAAAGGGACGCAGCCCAAAATTCAAACCTTGTGAACAAAGAATGTCTTATAAACTTGTCTCGTTACTCTTGTTTAGTTGAATAGACTTTGTTAAGTTAGTTAGTGGCCCTTGCCTCTTCAATTTTGAGTAGTTTATTACCATGTTGTTTTTGTTTAGGAACTATGCTGAAAAGAAAGAATCATATGGAATTTAATTTGCAGTGCTCTTAATTTCATTCCCATTGTGCTCATTTACATTCCTGCCTGTGTTTATGGTTGATACCAATGCCATATTCCAAACACCTTCTTATATACTTTCTTATAAATAATATGGTAAGGAAATATTATCCTGTGTTATAAAATTCATTTCCAGACATCTCTCCTAGCAACGTCCAGCATCCAAGAAGTCCGGTCAAGAAAATCTCCGCGACTCCAAAGTTTTCTTTGTCTTGTAGCAACTTACTTACTTGCCATATTCACAAGGTCCCGCGAACCTTCGGTGAATTTACCTTTTATTTTGTTTGTTTGAAGTTATCAGACTGTTTAATTCGCGCAGCTTTTAATTCAGAAAATAACCAAGTTTCTTTCAAAAAGCATTTATTTCAGTTCGAATTAACTTTCACTAACCTACTCCCAACGACAGAGTTTGGAGGCTAATCAACTGAGTCTAGAACGACAGCAGTAACCTACCAGAGAGCCAAGCCAGGGCTAACAGCCCATTTACTGCAAGAGTTTCCCTCAACCACCAACCAGACGGAGGACTCCGGGGAATCCCCGTCAGCAAAGACCAGCTTGAGCCGGCCGTGTGGCGTGCTGAGCCAGCTGATCGTGAAACTTCCACACTGGACAGTGGGGGGGAAACAACAAGCAGTAAGGCAAAACAAACTATATTTTGTTGCCAAGTTGATGTCCTTTAGTCCTGAAACACTAGCTCAGTTTAACTAAGTTATCACATTATAACTTGCATCCATTCGTTCTCTTACTCCATTAGTCATTTCCTTTTCCAAACTAACTTCACATTTAACCCTATTACTTCTGTTCTATCTCATTGATTGCATCCTGGTTGTTTAGTCATTATTGTTTTATTTCTTTGGTATTATTTACACTCACTTAGTATCCACTTAGTTAGCTAATAAATTCTCACTTTGATCACAGGAAATGTGTTTTTGTACTCTTTACATTTACATTTT
The DNA here is from genome assembly GCF_021292245.1 of Micropterus dolomieu. Classification (NCBI taxonomy): domain Eukaryota; kingdom Metazoa; phylum Chordata; class Actinopteri; order Centrarchiformes; family Centrarchidae; genus Micropterus; species Micropterus dolomieu. The sequence continues at coordinate 6,889 of NW_025743672.1, forward strand.
TTTTTTTATTATTCATTTAGCTGACGCTTATCCAAAGCAACTTACAACTGCTAAATATGTCAGAGGTTGCACGCCTCTGGAGCAACTGGGGATTAAGTGTCTTGCTCAGGGTCCACATTGGTGGATGGGTCACAGTGCAGATTGAACCCGGGCCTCTCACACCAAAGGCATCTTATCCATTCCCCCCGTATCACTGGACGGAGGATTCACTCTTTGAGACTGACTGATTGATTAAACTGATTTAAAATAATTGAACAATTAATAACTAACTGATCACCAGTAATAATTGTTGGCAATTATTAGCTGTACCCAAGGAGTCCTGAAGTCCTTCGGCGGACAGCGATTCAGGTGGTTCCCCAAACGAGTGCTTATGATATAATATTTCCAAATATTATTATTCATTAATTCATTAAGAAAGTGTAGGTTCACTATAATAAATAGCTTTTAAAAAATCCTGATATAATATTTCAAAATATTATTATTCATTAATTCATTAACAAAGAGTACTATCACTACACTTGAAATAGTGAAAGTCATAGGAAAATGAAGGCTCAGTTACCGAGGGGACAAATCAGAGGCTGCATGCACCTTTGAAAATGATGCTGCTGAACATGGCATGTTTTTAGAACGTGTTCTCTTGTTGAGCAAATTGGATATATTCCTCCAAAAGCAGTTTATGTATTGAAAATAGTAAGAGGCTGCACCACTCCGGAGCAACAGGCAGGGGATCACTGGTCACTCTCCTATCCAACACAACTGTAAACACGGTCATAGAAGCTACTGATAGTCTCATTAAAGAAAACATTGCCACGGAGGTAAAAGAGGCCGGCATGTATTTCATTCAAATTGATACAACACAAGACATAACAGACAAAGACCAGTGTTCAGTGATAATTCACTATGTGACGGATGTGAAGACACAGGAGAGGATGATTGCACTGGCGAGTCGTCTACAGGTCAGGGTTTTGTTGATTTGCTTAAATGTGTCCTGGAGAAAATTTAACTTAATATAGCTGAATGTGTTATATTATTATAATTCCACGGACGGAGCCGCAACATGCAAGGGGAATACCGAGGATTTTCAGCACTATTCACCTGCACAGGTACACTTATGGTGTTATGGCCATGTACTGAATTTAGTAATAATGGACGTTACTGGTTGCATTCTGTCGAGCGCATCACTTTTTTCTTTGTTAAACGTCATCGCTGTTTTCCAGAGAGATTCATATCAAAAGGATGAATGCATGGGAGGATGTGAGCAAAGATGTGCGGCACAGGTCACCAATTGGCGAAACCCGATGGTGGGCCAAAGACGCTGCGCTTACAAAAGTGTTTGGGAAGTTTGGGGATCCAGAGGGATGTCTTTACATTAATCTTGTTGTTACACTCAAGACCCTGCGATGCGTGCAAATTCTGATGCTTATGCAGAGGCTCTGCTGAAATACCAAACCATCCTCACTGTCCAGGCGTTTTTACGCATCTTCCAACAAACAACTCCACTTTCTAAGTATTTAAAAACAAGTGGAAAGAATTTGCTCACAGCCCATCGCTTTATCACAAGCAAACATGACAATATGAAAAAATATGCAAGGGATTTTAAGAGGGTAAAGGCAGCAACAGATGCATTTGTGCAATGGGCCAATAGAGAATTAAATGTGTGTGAGACAGACACAGAGGAGGAACACACGCTGCCAAACCGGAGACCAAAGAAGACAAAAAGGATGCCAGGCGAGTTATGTGATGATACAGCCATATCAGATGCTGACAGCAAGTATG
>NW_025743673.1:0-1920 GCF_021292245.1 Micropterus dolomieu
TCTGCCCCGCTGTCATTACAGACAGTGAACTCACCACAGATGCTGGACTGTCCCGCAGTGATTACAGACAGTGAACTCTCCACAGACGCTGTGGTTACAGACCGTGAACTCACCACAGACGCAGTGATTACAGACAGTGAACTCACCACAGACGCAGTGATTACAGACAGTGAACTCACCACAGACGCAGTGGTTACAGACCGTGAATTCACCACAGATGCAGTGATTACAGACAGTGAACTCACCACAGACGCAGTGGTTACAGACCGTGAACTCACCACAGACGCAGTGGTTACAGACCGTGAACTCACCACAGACGCTGTGGTTACAGACAGTGAACTCACCACAGACGCAGTGATTACAGACCATGAACTCACCACAGACGCTGTGATTACAGACAGTGAACTCACCACAGACGTAGTGATTACAGACAGTGAACTCACCACAGACGCTGTGGTTACAGACAGTGAACTCACCACAGATGCAGTGATTACAGACAGTGAACTCACCACAGACGCTGTGGTTACAGACAGTGAACTCACCACAGACGCAGTGATTATAGACAGTGAACTCACCCAAGATGCTGGACTGTCCCGCTTTGATTACAGACAGTGAACTCACCACAGATGCTGGACTGTCCCGCAGTGATTACAGACAGTGAACTCACCACAGACGCTGTGGTTACAGACCGTGAACTCCCCACAGACGCAGTGATTACAGACCGTGAACTCACCACAGACGCTGTGATTACAGACAGTGAACTCACCACAGATGCAGTGATTACAGACCGTGAACTCACCAAAGACGCTGTGGTTACAGACAAGGAACTCACCACAGACGCAGTGATTATAGACAGTGAACTCACCACAGATGCAGTGATTACAGACCGTGAACTCACCACAGATGCTGGACTGTCCCGCAGTGATTACAGACAGTGAACTCACCACAGACGCTGTGGTTACAGACAGTGAACTCACCACAGATGCAGTGATTACAGACCATGAACTCACCACAGACGCTGTGATTACAGACAGTGAACTCACCACAGACGCAGTGATTACAGACAGTGAACTCACCACAGACGCTGTGGTTACAGACAAGGAACTCACCACAGACGCAGTGATTATAGACAATGAACTCACCACAGATGATGGACTGTCCCGCAGTGATATCAGACAGTGAACTCACCACAGACGTTGGACTGTCCCGCAGTGATTACAGACAGTGAACTCACCACAGACGCTGTGGTTACAGACAGTGAACTCACCACAGACGCAGTGATTATAGACAGTGAACTCACCACAGACGCAGTGATTACAGACCGTGAACTCACCACAGATGCTGGACTGTCCCGCAGTGATTACAGACAGTGAACTCACCACAGACGCAGTGATTACAAACAGTGAACTCACCACAGACGCTGTGGTTACAGACAGTGAACTCACCACAGATGCTGGACTGTCCCGCAGTGATTACAGACAGTGAACTCACCACAGACGCAGTGGTTACAGACAGTGAACTCACCACAGACGCAGTGGTTATAGACAGTGAACTCACCACAGATGCTGGACTGTCCCGCAGTGATTACAGACAGTGAACTCACCACAGATGCTGGACTGTCCCGCAGTGATTACAGACAGTGAACTCACCACAGACGCTGTGGTTACCGACCGTGAACTCACCACAGACGCAGTGATTACAGACAGTGAACTCACCACAGACGCAGTGATTACAGACAGTGAACTCACCACAGACGCAGTGATTACAGACCGTGAACTCACCACAGATGCTGGACTGTCCCGCAGTGATTACAGACAGTGAACTCACCACAGACGCAGTGATTACAGACAGTGAACTCACCACAGACGATGTGGTTACAGACAGTGAACTCACCACAGATGCTGGACTGTCCCGCAGTGA
>NW_025743674.1:0-3134 GCF_021292245.1 Micropterus dolomieu
CTCTGTATTTATAACAGTTGTACTATCACTGTCTTCTAGACAGATACAAGACTATTTGTATTTATGTAAATTGTGCACTGGGTCATACTTTATAATATTATACTTTAATGTTAATGGACATGTGTTTTGGTTTCCATATGTTTCCACAAGGTGTTGTTTATGCAAACAAAATGTGCACAGTGCTGCTAATTTTATTTGTGGTTTCCAATATGAAACTTGGTTTAACTGTGTATCGGTGCTATTTGAACATTTTCAGCACATTTTAATAACACAATAAACCTGATAAGTGTGATCATGTTGTTTACTCTAATCTTGATTTAAAAATGTCAATACCATTTCATCTCTAGTCAGAAGACAACGGAAGGGGAGGAGAATTCTGACTGAAATATTCAGTCAATGGCAGGCTTGTAAGTCATTATATCTTAAAGTAATGACTTGGTTAGATACGCTTATCCTGTGCACAGGGTCGTGGCGATACTAAATCATTTGAGATAAATAAATCAGTATTTTGAGATACTAAGTCATTATTCTGTGAAAGTTTCTCATTATAATGTGAATTTTTCATCACATTGGTGGAAATGGGTTTCCAGCAAGTACAGAAAATTCCCACATGCATTGCTATAATGTTCTAAATGTTAATGAACCTGCAAAATGTGAAAAACATACTTGTCAGATCATCAAGCATTTGGGGAGATTTTTGTGGGATTGACTGATCTTACCGTCTAACCACAGCTTATCATTTTTACACTTTGGCTTTTGTATGGCTTAAATAAACAAATAAGGTGTTAATTAGTGAGCTTTACATCTTTTTTAAACTAACTGTCTTCACACATGCACACAGAACTAGAGAGAAAGGAAAGAAGGAAAATGAGGAGTGAGTTAGAAGGCTTGTTAACCTCCATACTGTGATCAGATCACCATCACTGATGTTCTTTTAGAAATGTTGCTCATGGATAGTGGTTACAAGTAATGATGCCTGTGCATCGCTTTGTACGGCGTACAGGCCTACAGACTACGTCAGCTGGTTCATTTGCCTAATCTTCGCAGGTCTTTAGACCACTGAACGCACACAACAATGGGCTGAAGGAACCTTTTAGTTCCATGAAAAGAGATCCGGGGACTAAAAAGTTCCGGCTACTTTTGGTGGAAATGCAGCTATAGTTGTTCATATTTACATATCACGGAAAAAAGTAGGAGATTAGATTGCAGCTTATACATACTGTGTTGACCAGCAGTCATTACTTACTTACATACACACCATAGACTGTATATAAGAAATGGACATAGTCATTGTGACGTCGCCCGTTGGTTTGTGGACTGCCGTTTTGAAGCCTCGAGTTTGGCCGATAGGTCGCCGCCATGTCGAGTTTTTGCAACCAGGAAGGGCCCGGAAATGACGATACGGCGGAGCTAACGGCCGTGTGCGGAGCTAGCTAGCTTGCTTAGCTAGGTGCATCTGTAATTCACGTTAACATCAACGTCATTTTAACAGGGCTGATAACTTTGTCTAGCGAACAACAGTCTTAAATCTAAATGTACTCACCAGAGAAAGTGAACAGCCGACTCCTAATAAGCTTTTTCAACGGTGCTGGTTAAATTTACACAGGGCCGAGGGTACGAGTCTGCTCCAGCCTGATTGACAGGTTCCCATAGTAACGACTTGTCAACTTGTCAGATAATCCCGCCCTGAAACCCTCTGCTTTTTGGTCTATTTTAAAATAAATGGGGCCATAATTTACTAAATGAACATCATTTTGTATTGAAGAAGACTTGAAACTAGCAACTGAGACCATAAACACATCAGGAAAGTGTTTACTGGGGTACTTCAGCTGAGAAGTAGGGTCATTTTCCCATTATTTCTAATGGAGCCAGACTTCTTTTTGCAACCAGAGTCAAGAGTCGCCCCCTGCTGGATTTTCAATAGAATGCAGGTTTCAGGGACTTCCGCATCGGCTTCATATTGTAGACCGGAAGCTTCCGACTTGATGTACGCACGCCCGCGCGCGCGCACACACACACACACACCTTTTGTTAAGGAGGTGTCCCGGGAAAGATCTCTGGCCAGGGTCTCAGCTAACAGATATCTTACAGAGGCACAATGGAGATGATTATTACCGCTTGCCAACTCCAAGATGAAGCCTAGGGACAGAACCAACCACGGTACGGCCTTTACTGACCTAACCAAAGCCTTTGATTCCATGAACCGCCAGGCCCTCTGGCTAGTCCTGACAAAAATAGGCTGCTGCCCTGACAAATAAATCAGAGTACTGCGACTACTAGCCTACATCACACTTCTGAACATTAACAGATTCAGTGCTAAAAGCAAAACTACCACCACGTCCATCCCTGAACTGCCGATGACATCGCATTAGTGCCCTCGCGGAAGACGACCTACAGAGCCTGCTGGACGTGTTTGCAAAAGCATACGAGCAGCTTGGCCTGGCCCTTAATATAAAAAAGACCCAAATCCTCTATCAACCCCCAGCAAAGTATGCCTGCTCTGTCCCCATCCATCGCTGTAGACAACACCAGACTCCATAATGTGGAACACTTGCCATATCTTGGCAGCCATCTCTCCTCCAAAGCATAACATTGATATTGAAATACATTATTGTCTCAGTTATGCCAGCCAAGCCTTCTCAAGACTGAGACAAAGGGTTTTGGAAAACCACGACCTTCAGCTCAGAACAAAAATTTTGATGCATGTGATTCACACAAAATTAATGGTCACATTTTTGGTTTAATTTAATGTAATATATTTTGTAGCACTGTTTATATTCATTTAAAAGTGAGTCGAGTAATGCCATCAAGGCTTCTGTATTACAAACATGTATACCACTACTGACAGTAGGGGGCAGCAGAGTGCTCGCCTTGATGGGGACTGTTTAGATGACGTAGCTGTCGTAACCTCGACATTCTGGCGACCGCACGAATGGCAGCAAGTTTCCTCTGCTTGATTATTTCTCCTGTTTTATAGGTCAGTACGGTGTACAAAAGATAAATAAATAATAAATAAGCATAGTAAATCATTAGCCCTTATGTTTAAGATGTTTTTAGGATTCACAATGTGTTTTGTTGTTTTCAGATAAGATACTCTGACTCGGCGGACGCCTGTTGAGAATGAGAGTAATGGC
>NW_025743675.1:0-2209 GCF_021292245.1 Micropterus dolomieu
GATACAAATTAGCATCATATTAGTAGTTCTTTTGGTTTGAATAGTATGGCTGTGAATAGGGTCATAAAAATATATATCTACTGAATATATTAAATATCTTGTACAGCCGTACACGTACTTAAACTATATCAACATGGTCTATGTTAAGAAAACGTAAAAATGATCGACATTTTAGAGCTGCGTGATGTAGCGTGATAAAACCATCTGCACCACACTTATAGTTCTTCTTGTTTGCAAACAAGCAACAGCAACTATCCAATATATCTACGTTCTTTTCCCATTAATGAATGGAGTTTACTTTCATAGGCCATTTGAGGCTAAAAAGACCTGTTCTCTTTAGGTCTGGATGCACAGCTTACTGGTGTTTGGGCTATATATCAAAATCAAATGGTCATAAAAGGTGTATTTGTTGTCCCATCGTGGTTCACTCAAAAAACTGAAGCTTTGATTTTAATTATATTTATTTTTTCAACAGATTCCACAAAATTGTTTTAGGTTACTTAAGCAAAAAAATGTAATGAGCTTGTATAAGAGTAACACAATGAATGTCAACTGATCCAATTAAAAATAAAAAACTTCTGATCAACAATATATTTAAGCTTACCTTTCAATATTTTATTTGGAGTAGTAAAAATATACATTTATGTTCAATTAATTAAAACATTAGGTTTTCATTCAATATTTATTTTCCAAATTAGACACAATTCAAATGTTTGTCAACTGGTCCCACACAAATCAATTTCAACTTCATTTTGTTATGGACTTTATTCACCAACACACGTGAAAAAGATAATACAGTAAAATTATTGGCACTATAAAGTGTAGAAAAGTTTGCAAAATGATGTTTAGTTGTCAACAATTTTGATGATGCTTTGCTTAGAATTCTGCCTATTCCACAGAACACAGCGTCCAAATCAATGGCTCATTCATAGAGTTTGTTCTTGAGCATCTGTACCTTGGTTGAGAGTTTGCTAGCATCTAGTTGAAAGAATCACTTGTGAAGTACCTCAAAGAAGGCTTTAAGGTTCTGAGGATAACTGAGGTTCAGTGCATAATTACACCTATTAAGAGTGCACGTGTAGAGGCGACGTCTCCCAAGTCATGCAGAACTTCAGCAGCCTCGGTGACTATCCCAACATCAGCTGGAGGAGCGGTGGCATCACCTCCCTCAACACGGATGCTGTAAAGATAACTTGTCCGAGCTCGCTCGGAACAGCTGTAGCGTCAGATCCTTTACATAGGACAGAAAGAAAGTAGAAAAACAAATGATGAAATCACAAACAGATTTTGCAGAATTCTAAAGAGTAATGTTTGCATTTCAGGTGTCCTTTATGTAATGATTTAACAAAAATAGAATGAGATGGCATGAGATGATAGATGCTGTGAATAAATGGCGGGTTTGCCAAAATGATGAGTTTCCTTAGCATAATTAACACAAGGCAACGACAGAGTAACGTTACACAACCGCTAACGTTACACGTAGGGGTAAGGGAGGAGGAAGAAACGTTTCAACTATTTGCAGCTTCTCTAGGTCGGCTTGGAGAGGCCTCGAGCAGCCTCTGCCAGACCTCACCAAAACCCTGATAAATAAGCTAAAGAGGAAGCTATAGTTTTGTTATTTTGCAGTGTTCTGTCAGTTTGCCACAAATCTAAAATCTTACAGAGACAGACAGTTTATGCATCTGCAGAGCAAACAGGAGAGATGTTCGTTCCCACAAGATGTCACTCAGTTTATCATGTTAAAGATGATTTTATTGGCATTTCAGATTTGTTTCTTACTGCTGCTGTTAGGGATGAGCGAGTACAGCATCATCTGTATCTGCGTTAACCATATGAATTATCTGTATTTGTACCCGGACTGGGATTTAACCCGGAAGTGGGTCGGGTTGTCTTGAAATGGGCGGGACTTTAAAAAAAAAACTGGTTAGAGCCAGCTGACGGTTTAAAAAAGAAATAAAAATCTCCGACAGGCAGAGACGCAGCGCGAGTCGCATTCTACCAAGCACCACGTCTGAACAAACCCCACGTTTACCAGAACTCTGCTGGTTAATAAGTAAGTAGTACTACAAACCGAAGTAAAAAACAAACCTGAAGCTGAAGAAACCCTAAACGTTAACGGAAAAGACCCGCGAACCTGAGTGACTGAGGGAGAGACAGAGAGAGAGCTGTTCTCTTCTCAGTGTTCTGTGTGTGAGTGAGCAGAGCGGGA
>NW_025743675.1:2229-3761 GCF_021292245.1 Micropterus dolomieu
AGAGACAGACAGTTTATGCATCTGCAGAGCAAACAGGAGAGATGTTCGTTCCCACAAGATGTCACTCAGTTTATCATGTTAAAGATGATTAATTTTATTGGCATTTCAGATTTGTTTCTTACTGCTGCTGTTAGGGATGAGCGAGTACAGCATCATCTGTATCTGCGTTAACCATATGAATTATCTGTATCTGTACTCGGACCGGGATTTAACCCGGAAGTGGGTCGGGTTGTCTTGAAATGGGCGGGACTTTAACTGGTATGTTATTTTAAGCATGCAATTGATATGGGCTGATCAGAAATTTATTTTTTTTATTATCAGTGTGATAATTTTTTGTATTTCCACACCAGGTATGTGTTTGTGAGTGAGTAAGAGAGAGGGGGGTGGTGTTTGTGTGTGTTTAGCTTAATTTGTAATATTATTTTAAATAATTTATTTATACCACAACTACCTTTATTTTTTTTTACAGCAAGAAAGCATCAGACACTGAAAAAACTGGTTAGAGCCAGCTGACGGTTTAAAAAAGAAATAAAAATCTCCGACAGGCAGAGACGCAGCGCGAGTCGCATTCTACCAAGCACCACGTCTGAACAAACCCCACGTTTACCAGAACTCTGCTGGTTAATAAGTAAGTAGTACTACAAACCGAAGTAAAAAACAAACCTGAAGCTGAAGAAACCCTAAACGTTAACGGAAAAGACCCGCGAACCTGAGTGACTGAGGGAGAGACAGAGAGAGAGCTGTTCTCTTCTCAGTGTTCTGTGTGTGAGTGAGCAGAGCGGGACACAATAAATCTGTAGGGGCGCTGTGACTAGCCTATCACAGAACGCAGACACAGTCAGCTACCCAATGAGGATTTTTATCCAATCCGAGCACAGATACTGACTCGTGTTACTCGGCAAAAGTGCTTTATCCGTACCGGATACTCAGCCGAGTATCCGGCTCAACTCTAGTTGCTGTATATTTTATTCCATATATGAAAATGCTTTTTATGTGTCATATTTAAACTAAAAAGAAGCACCACTTGTTGAAATTTTGCTTTTTGAGTTTAGCCTTAAGTATCTGAAATTCAGATTAATTTGTGGGAATTTGACAAAATAAAATGATCTATCCAAAAACATTTGCTGTGATAATTTGCTTCCACATGCTTCCTAAGGACCATCATTTTATTTGGATCCCTTTATTTCTAATTCCCTCGTCTATATTTTGCTCATAATTTGATTCTGTGTACACTGTTTAAATTTTGATTCTGCATTATTCTTGATACATATGACACAGCTCTCTCTCAACAACGTGAATCTAGACCAGCAATGCTCTACTGCCTTTTTCAGGAGAGGAACAGAATCACAGTGGCAAAAATGCAGGATTTTCTTAATTTAAGATTTTACATGTGGAAATGGTTCCGATTCTGTATGAAAGATGTGTAATTTTAAGATCAGAGTCATATTTTCAAATATTTTGACAGCATATTATCAAAAATACATTGGTTTGACAGTGGTACAGTTAATTTTGGTTACATGATTCTGTGGTTT
>NW_025743676.1:0-4719 GCF_021292245.1 Micropterus dolomieu
CAGACAGAGTTAGACCATCAGACCAGAGCCACATACAGACAGAGTTAGACCATCAGACCAGAGCCACAGACAGACAGAGTTAGACCATCAGACCGGAGTCACATACAGACAGAGTTAGACCATCAGACCAGAGCCACAGACAGACAGAGTTAGACCATCAGACCAGAGCCACAGACAGACAGAGTTAGACCATCAGACCAGAGCCACATACAGAGTTAGACCCTCAGACCAGAGCCACATACAGACAGAGTTAGTTGGATCAGTACAGTGATCAGTTTATCATCAGGTCAGCAGGTAAGTTAATATCTTTAAACAGGAAGTGATGTCAGTGTCCTGACCTCTGACCCTCAGCCATCTGTGAGGAGATTCAGCAGTCTGATCAAAATAACACCAGTAGAGACCTTCATCAGACTGACTGAAGTTGTTGATGGTAAACTGTCCTTCAGGTCCAGATCCAAGTTTAGAACCATCTCTGATGAAGAAGGCTTCGTGTGAGATGTTATCTTTCGTTCTACAGTGCAGAGTGACATCACTTCCTGCCATTACAGGAAGTGCAGAAATCTCCAGAATAACCTGAGCCTCATCATCTGAAAAAGAAAACAGTTAGACCATCAGACCAGATCATGCAGGAGGAATCAGTAGAACCTGGATCAGTGCAGTGATCAGTTTATCATCAGGTCAGCAGGTTAGTTCATATCTATAAACAGGAAGTGATTTCAGCGTACTGACCTCTGACGCTCAGCCATCTCCGAGGAGATTCAGCAGTCTGATCAAAATAACACCAGTAGGGACCTTCATCAGACTGATTGATGTTCCTGATGGTAAACTGTCCTTCAGGTCCAGATCCAATGATAAATCCATCCCTGATGAAAAAGGCTTCGAGTGCGACCTGATCGTTGCTTCTACAGCGCAGAGTGACATCACTTCCTGCCTTCACAGGAGGTGCAGGAATCTCCAGAGTAACATTAGAATCTGCAGAAGAAGAAAACAGTTAGACCATCAGACCAGAGCCACATATTGTTATATTGACATGTAATTCGCTTTTATCCAAAGTGAGTTACATTTGAAGAACAACATAAAAGCAAAAACAGAGCATCAAATACAGCACCAGATCTATAACTGACAATACATACTAGTAAGAGCTAAAAGTACATCACATCAATGGGGTAAATACGTAGGGAAGGAAGTAAGAGTTAACAAAAAGTGCAATCAATACAGGATAATACTAAGGGGATAGACGAGGAGCACAGGAAGTGCATGCTTGTGGAGTTAGAAGTGTTATAAGAGGAAGTGTGAGTTTTCAAGAGCTTCTTGAAGTTAGAGAGTGACGCCCCTGCTCTGATGGCGTGTGGTAGCTCGTTCCACCATCGTGGTGTCACAGATGAGAACAGGGATTGGGATTGCTTTGTGTGAAGGGATGGCAGAGCCAGGCGGCGTTCGTTGGAGGAGCGTAGCGGCCGAGAAGGAACGTAAGTTTGTATTATGGAGTTTAGGTAGATGGTGCAGACCCAGTAGTCACTCTGTATGCAGCGTTAGTGACTTGAATCTGATTCTGGAGGCCACGGGGAGCCAGTGGAGGTCACTGAGTAACTGGAGTGACATGAGTCCTTTTGGGCTGATCAAAAACCAGACGTGCTGCTGCGTTCTGAACCATTTGTAAGGGTTTCACCGCACAAGCTGGGAGACCTGCTAGGAGGGCATTGCAATAGTCGATGCGAGACATAACCATGGTCTATACCAGAAGCTGGGTGGCGTACTGAGGTAGGGCCTGATTTTCCTTAGGTTGTACAGAGAAAAGCGGCACGACCGAGAGACAGCAGCAACATGGTCTGAAAAGGACAGCCAAGTTTTTCACCACCCTGGTTGGAGTGATGGTTGAGGAGCCAATTTGTAGTTTGATGTTTGATGACAGATTGCTTGGCTGGAATGACAAAGAGTTTAGTCTTACAGAGGTTTAGTTGAAGGTAGTGAGCCTTCATCCATGCAGATATGTCCGAGAGACAGTATGCGATCCATGCCGAGATGGTGGGGTTGCCTGGCGGGAAGGATAGGTAGAGTTGCGTATCGTCTGCGTAGCTGTGGTAAGAGAAGCCATGCAGGCCTGTGATGGCCTAAGCCACACAGGTTAACAGCCAGCAATGGTAATACCGCACACAAGCCATGTTTTAATTACACATTAAGTTATTTTTGCAGCGGGCCTAGTTAAAGTAATAGTTTATTTCAGGTATAATATACATTTATTTGCTTTAGCAATACACTGTTTAAATGGAGTGCACACATTTTCACATTGTAGGGTTATGTAAACATTTTCTGTTCATTCGTCCATTTTGTTTTCCCCTTATGTGTAAATTGGTTTGGCCAAGCCACTATATATGTTCTGGAACATTTCATTGGCATTAAAGGAACCGCTCTAAGCTGGTTTAAGTCCTATTTATGAGATACTGATATACAACAGTTATTACACAATCACTCAAAAATATACCAGGCGAATGTCCATGTTTTGGCCATATTTACTGTTTATATGTTCACTTTTATTGGGAGTTATCTTCAAAACATTATTTCTCTCCATACAACCACGTTCCAAATAACATAAAGCTTCCAAAACATTGTAATATTGATAAAAACAGTCAATATATATGACCAAACACTCCATGTTTTACACGCCCACAGCTTGAGAACAGAACATCCTACAGGGCTGCAATGTGGTCTCATTTTGTTCATCTCGACGTGACGAATCCAGACATATCCTGGATGTCTGTGTATCTCCTACCGGTCGCCAGCAAATCAAACTCTTCTTCTCTACTTCAATCTGACGACAGAAAAGAAACTTAACACTGACACCGACCTCACCAAGATGGCCGCACCCCAGATGGTCTCTGTTGACACAAAGCGCAGCTGTTTTAGGACGGAAAACAGCTAGAACAGCGAAAATCGATTACGCCCCCTATATCAGGTCAGTCCGTTCCCATGTTAATTTTTGGCGATTTACAGGTTTTGTACTTTAACAAACTCCTCCTAGAGAATTAATCCCACGGGCTTAAAATTTTTGCTGTCTAGTCTAAAGCTACTGACAATTAAAGGTTTTTCAATCTGTGGGTTTTCGAACGGTGTGCCCACCATAAACACATTTACGTACCAATATTCAGTTACAGTTTTAGCGCCACCTACTGGCAACAGGAAGTAAGTTCTGTGTGACACTTGTCATGTGATTTATATAATACTTTCATAATATGTTCCACACTTGTTGTACTGGGACATAACTAATAGTTACCGGCTGCTCTCTAGCGAAGAGATTCTAAAATCCTTCAAGCAGCGTCCAAAGTACGTAATATTTCAGAGCTGCAGCTTCTGCGCCTCAGCTTGCAGCTTTAATTATATTAATCTTCACTCGTGCTTCTCTGCTCATGCCAAGCTGCCAAGTTTCCAACCACCACAGTTGTTATTGCAGCCATCTGTGGGCACCCAGAGCTCTGTGACACTACTTCATATTTATACAGAAACTGGACAAAGCAGCAGCCTGCTGGTAGAAAAGTAAGCAAGGAGGTTGAACTACACGGTAAGTTCTGAAAATATGTGTCTGTCGCTTCATTCCAGCTGGTTGTATTTTGCTATGAAACAAGTTAGCATCACATAGAGCTGATCGATCAGAACGCCATTTAGGACAGACAGAGAGAGAGCAACAGGTGATCAGACAAACAGATTAAAGGTGTTTTCTTATTCTTTAGTGTCAGTGGTTGTTTTCACTTCAGCTCACCTGCAGGAACAGTCAGCCCAGACAGCTGCAGCAGCACGGACACACCTGCAACAGGAAGTCAGAGGTTACTGAAGGTCAGAGGTGAGTGGTGGGGAGGAGGGGTGGGCTCCTAATAATCCACGAGCTCCCCTTAAAACATGATTTGTGAAATCTCTAAAATGTACAGAGTAAAATAACTGGTTAGGGACGATGCAGAGTGAGCAGAGGTCTGATCTGTCAAAGATGGGCTTTAACTGTGTTACTGTTTGAGTCCTGTTGAGTCCCGGTTTGAAACTAAAATATCAGAAACAATAAACACGGCAGTGCGAGTGTAACTGGTGATTCAGTGTGTCAGGAATCAGAGGTCAGTGTGTTTCTTCTTCAGGTTTGGTGAAACTCAGCGTGGACGTTAATAACCATGGAAATTTCACAGTTAGAGAAGAAGTGACACATGAAACTCCGATAAGATCAGAGCAGCATTTAAGTTTTCCTGTGTGATGACAGTTCAGCTAGAAACTGGTTCAAACTGCCTCCTTCTCCTTTTATATGTCACCAAACTAACTGCCAGCAGTCACAATGTGAACAGAGTCACTAAGTGATTGAACGACACATGTGAACTTCCTCATCTACACAAAGTTAGGACTTTGAGGAAAGCCCAGTCCGTCCTGGCTGATCCACATTAAATTTCAAGGGCCGCCTTTTTCCACCTACGTAATATTGCGAAAATCAGGAACATCCTGTCTAAAAATGATGCAGAAAAACTAGTCCATGCATTTGTTACTTCTAGGCTGGATTACTGCAATTCCTTATTATCAGGCTGCTCGAAAAAGTCCATTAAGACTCTTCAGATGATCCAGAATGCTGCAGCACGTGTTCTGACAGGAACCAGGAAAAGAGATCACATTTCTCCTGTTTTAGCTTCTTTGCATTGGCTTCCAGTAAAATCCAGAATAGAATTTAAAATCCTTAATAATCAGCAAAGTTTA
>NW_025743676.1:4739-7020 GCF_021292245.1 Micropterus dolomieu
ATGAAACAAGTTAGCATCACATAGAGCTGATCGATCAGAACGCCATTTAGGACAGACAGAGAGAGAGCGACAGGTGATCAGACAAACAGATTAAAGGTGTTTTCTTATTCTTTAGTGTCAGTGTTTTTTTCACTTCAGCTCACCTGCAGGAACAGTCAGCCCAGACAGCTGCAGCAGCACGGACACACCTGCAACAGGAAGTCAGAGGTTACTGAAGGTCAGAGGTGAGTGGTGGGGAGGAGGGGTGGGCTCCTAATAATCCACGAGCTCCCCTTACAACATGATTTGTGAAATCTCTAAAATGTACAGAGTAAAATAACTGGTTAGGGACGATGCAGAGTGAGCAGAGGTCTGATCTGTCAAAGATGGGCTTTAACTGTGTTACTGTTTGAGTCCTGTTGAGTCCCGGTTTGAAACTAAAATATCAGAAACAATAAACACAGCAGTGCGAGTGTAACTGGTGATTCAGTGTGTCAGGAATCAGAGGTCAGTGTGTTTCTTCTTCAGGTTTGGTGAAACTCAGCGTGGACATTAATAACCATGGAAATTTCACAGTTAAAGAAGTGACACATGAAACTCAGATAAGATCAGAGCAGCATTTAAGTTTTCCTGTGTGATGACAGTTCAGCTAGAAACTGGTTCAAACTGCCTCCTTCTCCTTTTATATGTCACCAAACTAACTGCCAGCAGTCACAATGTGAACAGAGTCACTAAGTGATTGGACGATACATGTGCATGACCTTCCTCATCTACACAAAGTTAGGACTTTGAGGAAAGCCCAGTCCGTCCTGGCTGATCCACTCCGTCTACAGCAGATCCAACCTGCCACAGACTGCAGAACTCACTGTCCCAGCTGCCATTGGCCTTTTAAATAACAATGTGATTTTATATTTACTGTGTATCGTCTGTCTGATGACTGCTGGCTGTACGACCACTTGGGGAAAATAACCATGACGTGTTTGTCCCTCTGGGCTTACCGTAGCTGTATGTACTCACTGCTGACACCATTCAGTACTACACACCTGTAAACTCGCCTCGCTGCCGTTGACACTTCTGTACCTGCTGAACTTTAGTGCTGCTCACAGCTGCTGTTGGAAAGATGTTCTATTGATCGTAGTTTAAAAACAAATCAGTACTGAAATATGAAGGAGTTTGTATTTTGTCATTCTACATCCTGGTGCAGAGGCCTGTTCACAGGGGCTGATGGGACGCCTCGATAACACATCGTTAATAACAGCATTAATGACAGCGTTAAAAACACTGAAACATGACGGAGATACAGCTGGATATTCAGTACTTTCTTGCTCTGTTT
Source organism: Micropterus dolomieu (assembly GCF_021292245.1). Lineage (NCBI taxonomy): Eukaryota > Metazoa > Chordata > Actinopteri > Centrarchiformes > Centrarchidae > Micropterus > Micropterus dolomieu. The sequence continues at coordinate 6,052 of NW_025743676.1, forward strand.
CAACACATATGAAACCTGTGTGATGAGGAAAACTCCTTTCCAACAATTAACTGATCAGGACATGTTGTTTAAGTCCCACATTAAATTTCAAGGACCGCCTTTTTTCACCTACGTAATATTGTGAAAATCAGGAACATCCTGTCTAAAAATGATGCAGAAAAACTAGTCCATGCATTTGTTACTTCTAGGCTGGATTACTGCAATTCCTGATTATCAGGCTGCTCTAAAAAGTCCGTTAAGACTCTTCAGCTGATCCAGAATGCTGCAGCACGTGTTCTGACAGGAACCAGGAAAAGAGATCACATTTCTCCTGTTTTAGCTTCTTTGCATTGGCTTCCAGTAAAATCCAGAATAGAATTTAAAATCCTTAATAATCAGCAAAGTTTAAAATGTTGAACTCGTTGTTCTGCACAACTATTTACAAGGTAGCACTTAGTATTAACAAATCAGAGACTGACCACCATGTTGAGCATTTTTCATGCTTAATGAATAAAAACAACAACAACCAAAATGAAACGACTGTTTCTTACAACTGGAATTAATATTGCAGCCTACTGATGCTAAGCTACAAGTGCAATAGCATGGAATAAATACTGTCCCAAATGTAAAGTTTAGTACTTGTACATTCAAATGTTTGAATGCAGGAGCCTCAATCTCATCTGACAGTTGGGGGGACAATAAACATAAAATTTCTCAAGCTACATTTTTGAAGGGGACACAAATAATCCAGCCAAAAGCGTCCTTGTATAGGATACGTGTACACAGAGGAAAGCCTTACTGCTACTATTACTGTAACATGGAGGCAGTGATGTCACCAAACTGCCGTGACTTTTTGGACTCACTCTTTTCTCCGTCTGTTTATCAGGCCAAAAACACAAAGCAGTCGTTTTTTAAATCTGACTTAGGTTCAGGGGGTCACCGTCCGTCATGTTATCCTAATTATCTGGCATCCTCCACATGCTAGTATTT
>NW_025743676.1:7070-7385 GCF_021292245.1 Micropterus dolomieu
TTCAGCTAGAAACTGGTTCAAACTGCCTCCTTCTCCTTTTATATGTCACCAAACTAACTGCCAGCAGTCACAATGTGAACAGAGTCACTAAGTGATTGAACGACACATGTGAACTTCCTCATCTACACAAAGTTAGGACTTTGAGGAAAGCCCAGTCCGTCCTGGCTGATCCACATTAAATTTCAAGGGCCGCCTTTTTCCACCTACGTAATATTGCGAAAATCAGGAACATCCTGTCTAAAAATGATGCAGAAAAACTAGTCCATGCATTTGTTACTTCTAGGCTGGATTACTGCAATTCCTTATTATCAGGCT
>NW_025743677.1:0-11217 GCF_021292245.1 Micropterus dolomieu
GTACAAACTTCTCAGCTGACATAACTTACAAAATTAAGTTGATTAATATCTTTGATAAATATTATATCCATTAGATTACCCTCCTTTTAAATTTCTGTGTAAAATTTAATTTTACAGCAACACTTTTAATGACAAAAAGGCTGGAGCATGTAGGCCTGTACTCCTTGTATTGAAAATAATCTCTGGCTCCACACTCCAGTCCAGTTGGTGGCGCTAATGCACCTCTCGGCTAGTTTGCCAACCGCCAATAAAAAAAAGAAAAGAGAAGAACAACGACAACGTTGTTCACTGGCGACGGAGTAGCCTATCCGCACACGTAGCTGTCACACGACGGTCTCCTTTGGTAGGTTATCCGTGGCACTATCCACCCGCCATACGTGTGAGGCCGGCCGGCCGCTCACAGAGCCCTCTGGTCCCGCCGTCACACAGACCGCTGCAGCAACAACGGCAGAGGAAAACACAGCTGGAAGCTTTTCATACCGCTTATCTGTCTTTACATTCTGAGGAATGTTCAAACGTTTTAAATTAAAAAAGAGAAAGCTGTGTGGATCGCTGGTGTGTGTGTCGCATTGAACATTACGTCATGGCCGTTGTGTGTGGCGTCGCTATGACGTCAGGCTGCGTACTATCTCTGGGTACTACCTGCAATGGAAAACGGAGCAGGGCCGAGTAGAGTCAGTCTATCGATTTGCGCTATGGTCGCATTTTTCGGCAGAACACCGGCAACAGTTCAACGTTTTAGTCCTAAAAGACGATGCAACTCTGGAAATTCACAATCACAACCTGTAAGTTTGCTTTATTGGTTGGGAATTATATTTAAAATAAACACGGCAATGTAACTTCAGACTGTTCAAGTGCGGAGTTGTAAACGTTGGCTAACACAGCTACAGTTAAGCTATAATGTTACACCTGATGTGAGAGCTACGGAGCAAACGTTCAAATTGTTTGGCCAATTTTTATGTAAAATAGAGTTGAAATATGGTGATTTTTGTAGTGGTTTATTGTAAGATGTGGAACAATGATGTTGTGGACTTGTGAGTAACTTCTACCATCTGCTAGGTTACGGTCGCAGTCTGAAGAGGCTTTGATTTGGATCACACTACCTTGTTTCTTACGACCCGCCCTTCTCTGCTTCTGATTGGCTAGTAGTCCTTACCTGGGAACATGTGCAACTCCCAACAAAGATTTTGTACAAGTAAGATGCATCACTCTGTAGCTCAAGAGCGGAGCGTCCAACACAGGGTGAGAAGAGGAGCTGCAGCAATGTGCAGGATGAGAAAAATATTAAACCATGTAAACCTGTTCTGGTACAACCCCTAAATAAGATTTTGAACCTGAAAATGAGCAGACCTCTTTAACATTACAGATTGAAGCTGAGCACTGACTTTCAATCGTTCCTCCCTGGCTCCAAAAACAATAACTTCAGTTTTATTCAGAAACATTCAGAAAATAGACCCCAACCTAAATGACTTTATGGTGAGCAGCATTTGGGGGGTTTTACAGACTTCTTTCTTTGTTTTAACATCAAGCTGTAACTGTAAAATTTATCTTAAGGTTGTATTTCACATGTTGAACCAGGTTTTTATTGTCGAGTCCAACTGATTTGTCGACTTTCCCCAAACAGATGAGCTTCACTCATTTCAGACGCATTGATCCAAAAGAGGCTCTCTGATTGGGTGTTGAACGAGCTGTGAAAATGTGTTGTGAATGTTTTTTCTGTCTGTTCTGATTATTAATCATCTGTTGCTAACTGATCTGTTTTATTAAAATGTAGAGACGGCACCATCTGCCTTTCTGGAGTCTTCCTGAACTTTAAAATCTGTTTGTTTTATGTTTTCCTCATCAGACCTGATCCAGAGGAACAACCGGTGGCCCAGTAAGAAATCTGTGAAGGTTCTCAGTCATCCAGGTCATGGTAGAAGATACTAGAAGACGTTTCGTCCCTCATTCAAGAGACTTCTTCAGTTCCAGAACCTTTGTTGGATGGGTGGCCCAGTAAGTTACCTTCAGGTTTCTAATGGGAGCGAAGGGGCTGATACTACATGGAAGGTGAACTAACCAGTTTTCCACGTTTGCACGCCCGCAACTTCCTTCGTCTGAGCCAGCTGCCTGAGTCAATTCGGGAGGTAAAAATATATTGGCCTTTTTACAGACACTCGTTTTCCAGTGATCGTGTTTGGGGGGGGAAGCTTGAGTGTGTGTTTGTAGTGATAAGTTGGAGTTTCTCATTCACTTCAATAGAGCCTAATGGAGCCCTCTGCCACATGGGACCTTATTTCTAATTCACATCTAAAAATATTAGATGTGAAAATCAATACAAGCCCGGCCACGTTGCTCGTATGTTTACATCCTGGTACAAAACACACAGGGGCGTGATGGCGTTACATTGTGACAGGTGTTAGTGCCCCGCCCTAAAGCCTCCCCTGCTTCCTGGTCTCTGTTCCTCTAAATGGGACCATAATTTACTAAATGAACATCACGCTGTGTTGAAGAAGACTTGAAACTAGCGACTGAGACCATAAACTCATCAGGAAAGTGTTTACTGAGGGAATAAATCAGCTGACAAGTAGAAACATTTTCTCACAGACTTCTATACAATCACACTTCTTTCTGCAGCCGCTGGAGTCGCCCCCTGCTGGCTGCTGGAGAGAACGCAGGTTTAAGTTACTTAAGTACTGGCTTCACTTTTCAGACACGGAGGTTCCCACATGCGTCACATACGCAACTTTTGGGTTTGTGCTCTTTCTAATTACATCGTTTGTCTGATACTTAAACAGTTTTACGAGAAACTGCAACTTTTTAAACATTTTCTTTTAAACTGACTAATGTGTGTAATTCAGGGTAAAATTCAAAAGAGATCAAAACATTTGTTGTCTCTCGCTCTTGACTACTGAACTTATTTTTTCCGAAATAAGGTCCATAGTGGTCCAATAGAAGGGGAGGGGCTTAGGCTCTGCACAAACTGCCTTTCTGAAAAGCTTAAGCATGTTCCTGGAGTTAACTTTCCATAATGTTCCACTAAAGCAGCTGCTGTAAGAAAATTAAACAATTACTTCGCACACAGGGGAAAAAAATGACAACATCTGTGTGGCAGCGCCAGCACTTATCCAAACACCAACACTCTCTCGCTGCTGTTATTGCAGGCACTGTATAATGAGACTTTACTGCTGAGTTTTTAATTATTAATCACAGGTCATTCCTTCATTGATCAGTAATGAGAGCCGACACAGCAGTTTGTTAGAAAAGATAACTTATTAATGAGCACAAAGATCACAGGCGACGGCTGCTTTTCCTCTTGTTTACTGCTCTGAATCTCTGCATCAAGAGGCAACTGTAGACCATTCAAACAGTCTGAAAAACAACAACTAATATATTGATAATTCATGTCATCTTGCTGCATTTGAAAACATGAAAACAGTCACAGAAGTGTGTAAGTAAATTAATTATTAATAAAGAGACAACAGGTAAGACGAAACAAAGACAACATTTTAAAAACATCTGTAAAATGTACGTGTTTCTCTAAAAAATAATTTTCTGTGTTTTGTGTCTCTCCGTCCAGAGTTGGTGAAGATAACGTTCAGACAGCCAATAGAATCAGTGCAGGAAAGTCACATGGAGGTAACTTTATCATCAGTGCTGTCAATCACCAGGTTGTTGTAGGCGTTCGTGTTTTCTTTGCTCCTGGAACACAAATAATAATGATTGTTTAATTTTTGTCCTGCAGAGATGGACACAGTAAACTATGACAGCATATTAGAGGGGAAAAATTAAATTATGTAGCCGAGGGAGGGGGCAAATATTCCAAGAAAACCTCCAGAATTACAAAGATTAAGGTGGTAAATTTCTGGGAAAAAAGCGTCTGGATATTCTCCGAGATTAAGGTGGTAAATTACAGAGGAAAAAAAATAACTGAATATTTATTGATATTAAAGTGGTAAATTTACGAGAGAAAAAACAGTGAAGGTGCAAACATAAAAGAAAAAGTTGGCACTTTAATTAACATCTGTATAACCTGCTTTAGTTAAGAGCCTGTAATAAGTCCATCTGTAAAATAGTATTTTCCTCCTTTGTGATTAACAACTTTAATTGGGAAAGAACTGCAGACATCCAACTCTTGTATTAATGACGTAACATTAATGTCATCTCATTAGTTTACCACTTTAATCTCTAAAAATTTTTATCTCAATATTTTACCCTGACTCCATAATTACGAATAAATTATTTCTCTTTTAAGTTTTTATTCTCCGTGTATCTAATAAACCTGCAGGACCTGCAGCTTTAGTTTTGTGTTAAAAGAGTTAAGTTTGGGTTAGCTGATGATTTAGCAGCTAATAGAACTAAATTCAGGGAGTTGACTTATTTTAGCAGCTAAAAGAGTTAAATTTCTTGGTAGCTAATGGTTTGTTTTAACAGCTAAAAGAGTTTAGTTTGGGTTAGTTAACTCTTGATTTAAGCAGTAAAGAATTAAATTAGGGTTACACTAATGGTTTATTTTACTAATTTAAAGAGCCGGGTCAGCGGATGATTTAATAGCTTATGGAATTAAATTTAAGTAAGTAAATTGTTTTGTTAACCAATGGTTTGTTTTAGCAGTTAAAAGAGTTAAATAAGGGTCAGCTAATGGTTTATTTTACTAACTTAAGTTAGGGTCAGCTAATGGTTTATTTTACTAACTTAAGTTAGGGTTAGCTAATGGTATGTTTTACTAACTTAAGTTAGGGTTAGCTAATGGTATGTTTTACTAACTTAAGTTAGGGTCAGCTAATGGTTTATTTTACTAACTTAAGTTAGGGTCAGCTAATGGTTTATTTTACTAACTTAAGTTAGGGTTAGCTAATGGTATGTTTTACTAACTTAAGTTAGGGTTAGCTAATGGTTTATTTTACTAACTTAAGTTAGGGTTAGCTAATGGTTTATTTTACTAACTTAAGTTAGGGTCAGCTAATGGTTTATTTTACTAACTTAAGTTAGGGTTAGCTAATGGTTTATTTTACTAACTTAAGTTAGGGTTAGCTAATGGTATGTTTTAGCAGCTAAAATTGTTTATTTTGGGTTAACTGTTTATTTTAGCAGTTAAGAGTTTAATTTGGGTAAGCTAATGAATTATTTTACCAACTTAAAGAGTTAAATAAGGGTCAGCTAATGGTTTGTTTTAGCAGCTAAAAGAGTTAAGTTTGGGTAAAAAGTCTGTGTAGAGAGCAAAACAGCCAGAACGCAATCTCTGACCAGCGGCCATTGTCTGGCAATGATTTAGCTTTTTCATTTACTTGCATTCAAATTGACATTTTATTTAAGCACCCAAATTGTAATTGTTTGCAGTACAGAGTCCCTCAGTCACAATGGCAGGAATAAGGTAAAGTAATTAGTTGTTGTTGGTCGTACCTGACCATATCCAGGGAGGTCTCGTAGGCGTTTCCGTTGGTCTCGTAGGCGTTTTCGATGGTCATAGCGTAGTCATTATCTTTGTCGGACACCACACTGACCTTCCTCCTGCAGACAGATGCATTATATAAGTAGACTACAGTATTAAACATTAGTTTCTTTAAATCTATTGTCTTTATGAAAAGTGATTATGTCTATAAAATCAGAATTAAGATTTTAAGAGCAGATTTATCAGTTGTATTAGTTTTTACTTTAACCTCCTGTCCAACATTTAGACCAGACTCCAAGAAGTAAGTTTATAAAGTCAAAATTAGGGATTTTTCAGCATTTTCCTCCTCAGGTTACTGATCACTGTAATTATCAATTACTCTGCTGACTATTCTCTCACTTGATTGTTTTGTCTGAAAATAATAAAAAAATATTTGTTTCTCGGATTCAAATGTCTGACCAACAAACTAAAACCCAAATTTGTCTCGATAAATGTAGTGAAGTTTAAGATATTCTTGGATTAGAAGTATTGTCTCTTGTGTTGAGAGGTGATTTCTGTTTACTTGTCTGTCGATAGTCTTCCCACATAAATGTTCCTGTTGGTCAAAATGAGTTAAATTAAAGAGACGACGGACCTGCTGGGCTCCTCACACCAGGCCTTCTTCACCAGGAAGACGACGAAGCTGAGGAAGAGGAAGATGGAGACGGCGATGATGCCAGTGAGCCACTGAGGCAGCAGACGCTCGCTGATCTGAGTCTGATCTGCAACACAAGCACACAGAGAGGTCAGAGGTCATCCAAGCTCAGCGCGAACCTCCAGAAACTGTTTTCCATTTTAAAAAAAAATACAATAAACTTAAAAGTCTGGTATATTTTTTCCAGCAGTAAAATGATTTAGCAGCTATACTGATACTGTAAAATAGACAATCTACACTGTTTGAGCTAATAAAACTGTTGGATCTATTGGATAATAATTGGTCAATATATTCTAATCAAAATGTTGCTAAAATAGCTGCAAAATAAATCATTAACTAACACAAATTTAACTCTTGTAGCTGCTAAAATAAATCAACTAACCCCAACATTCCTGTTAACTTTTACACATTTTTACACACCTTTTAAATTGTGCAGATAATCCATTAAAACCCCTTAATGGATATGTTAAACATATGAAACCATCAAAATATCATAGATTTGCAGCTTAAAATATTTCAGAGCCCTGTCATAAACTAAAATCCTTTAACCCTAATAACACCTGATCATTGACAGAATTGATGTGCACCTTAAAATCTACTTAATTATGGGCTTTTAAAATTTTGTTTTGCTTTTTAAATTAAGGGATCTCTAAATGAGGGTTTTCACAGACAACTTAGCGATAAAGTAAAGGTATACATTTGTAAATAGATAAATGTAGTGCAGTACAATATTTACTTAAAAGTATGAAGTTGCACAAATTAAAAGTACCCCAAACTTACGTATGTTCATATTTTCACCACTTTTGTCCAAAGTTTGAAACCTATGACCCAAATAATGATATTAACAGGAGCGAACAGCTGTTTTCTTGCATGCTCATTATTTCATTATTAAGATAAGATTTGATGTGAGGAGAAAATTCTTAGATACTTTCATGGTATTTTCTTTACTTACCAACTTTACATAATTATTTCTATTCCTTAATGCCCTGATGTGCAATTGTGACACAAGAATCTGGGGATCAATAAGGTATTTCTGATCCTGTAATTGTGGAATAATCAAGGTCAAATATATTTAGTAAAGTAAAAAGTGCTTAATCCCCAATTGAAATGTAGTGAAACAGAAGTAGCATGAAATAGTATTACTCATTTTAAGTACGGGAATATCAAATTCAGTACAGTACTTCAGTAGATGTAGAGTGAGGGAGAATTGCAACACAGTTTATAGGTGTGCATCCATTATATGACCTCCAATATAATGATACTAGCAGGAAAGAAAAGCTGCACCTTGTACACGAATTATCTTTATTATCACTTACTTTTTTAATTAACCAAAAATAAGTTAAAAAAGAAAATGCATTTTACTGATGTCTTCAAACTACAACAAAACTGGAAACTTACTAAGCTTTTAAATTTTGATTAATCAATAATCAAAATATTCTAGAACAGAAACTATGAGTTGATCCTTGCAGATTTATTCACTGGCAATTGTTTTATACATTTTTCTCGATACAATCGCTGGTTTTAGCTTCTCAAATGAGCGGATTTCATGTTTTTCTTTGTGACAAGATTGTTTTTGGACTGTTGGTTGAACATATTATAATTATACTATATTCAATTTAATAGACTAAACAATTACTCATTTAATCTAGAAAATAATACACAGATTGATTGATAGAGAAAATATCTGTAGTTGCAGCTCTAAAACACTCAGTAATGTTGTTCATCGGATAAATATTTGAACGGTAGTATAACCGTGTATTTATAGTTACTGTCGGTACAGTTCACACAGCTCGTACCTGTCTGGGCCGCCACGACTCCGACTGTCAGCAACAAACTGGAAATCACTGCACAAAGTTTGGCCATCGCTGGTTCTCCGCTCTGACTGAAGAAAAAACAACAGACGTTAAAAAACTTCGCACAAGTTTAAAGCTGAAGCTTCGGAGGTGGAGTTGAAACTAACAGCAGACGAGCAGCTCAGGTGAAGCAGCAGGTCGGTGCACTTCTGTTAATATTTAACTCAAACTCACATTTCAAACTCTGTTTCACAGGAAAAGCTTTTATCTGCTCTCTGAGTTTATGGCCCAATCATGTTTCTGTTTTCTCGCAGCTGGACCAAAGTGTTGCCTTACAAACCTCTTCCACTTTAAGGCCCCGCTTATGTTAACAAGGCAGCGAGACTGAGGAGGACTGGACTGTAGATTTGACTCATTTTCACAGACAGGGAGACTTAAAAACTCTCTATACAAGAAAAAAGCAGCTTAATATGATTATCTTTATCAAATTTATCAAATAATTAATTGGTTGGTTATCAGGCTGTCCTTAATTATCTTTGCATGCAAAAACCCCATAAATTCTTTCCTAATGTTATATAAAAACATTTACCTTTTATTGATTTATCTTCATCGAATCATCTTTATTTGCCAGGTACGCATACGAGGAATTTGACTCTGGATTGTACCTTGCTCACGATGTGCTTACTTATACGGTAATAAAATCAAACACAGGCCACAGTATAGAGAACACACATATATATACACACACACTATAAACCAAACCAAAACAGATTGAGACAGCAGTGCAATGAGGAGAGTGCGAAGGACGCAGGAGTAAATTATTACCATTATTGTTATTATCATTATGTACATGTCGGAGGTGGATGTGATATGCAGGTGCACATACATGCACACAGTGTGTAAACATCCACACTTTGTGATGGAGCACAGTGCAAAGGATGCTGGAATAAATAGGTATCATGTGGATTTGGTATACAGTATATACAATGACACTATGAACAGTGTGATGATCATTTCCAGCATCATCTTTTAGAGATTTCTCTTTTTGTCTGCAGGCTTCTTCATAGGCAACAAACAGCAGTCAGCTAGCCGTCTGTGTGTAGTATTTATTCATTTATTTAATATATATATATGGTAATTCATAACGGAAGTTATCTAATTGCACTTTTCATACAGAGAGTAAGAACATTTCCCTGGCATAACAATAGATAAGATTGATGATTTGATATGATTGACGAGTTTCTTTTATAATTACAAACCAATGTAAAGCATTTTTCTTGCACAAGGATTTAATGAATAAAAACAACCCACAAAGGTGAAACTGCTGTATTAAATATTAAACTAGTGCTAACCTATAGAGTTCACTATTATATGAAATTAGTAACATTATATTAAACTATTAAATGAATCTCATGCTTTTTATTTAATGTTACACTCCTCCAGGTTGTGAATAGAGCCTCTGCCAGGTTGCCATGGAAACATTATAATGACAAGAATCTAAAACTATGTGAATATTCAGTTTTTAGTCGAAACAGAGCCTGAAGTCACTCGCTTCCGCTTCCGGCCCGTGGGACGTTATTTTGGAAAGTTCGGTATTTTTTTGATCCGGTTTGAACTGAGCCCTGAATCACACACGTTTGTCAATTTAAAAGATGATTTTGTCCGTCAAGAAAGCTGCAGTTTGTTGTAAAACATGTCTTTTTTTATGAAACCCGTTCAATGAACTACATCTCTCGTCTCGCACAATATACGTCAAAAACAATAAACATGGTAATGCTAGCTAACGTTCATTGCTGCTAATAAGATAACTCAGCTGTGTTCCACGCAGAAATAAATCTCGCCTGTTGTGTTTAATCCAACGACTGTGTCCTTTTATCACATCATCCTCTCTTGGAAGTTCTTTGACGTTAGCTTCAGTCATTGAGAGAAACGGTTACGACGTCACGTATTTGCGGCCTGTGTAATTATGTATTTTCACAGTCTTATACCTCAACAGTTTTACATCAAACTGCGACTTTCAAATGTAGATTTTAAATTGACAAACATCATGTGTGTAATTTTTTACAAAGGTCCCGTGGTGGTCCACCGGAAGGGGAGGGACTTAGGCATCAAATATTCTACACCGACAGTGTTTATTTTCCTTTTTGTCACTCACATGCCTGTTAAAGGAATATTCCACTGAAAATAATGAAAAACTCACCCCCTGGAGTCGGGAGAGGGGCGTCTTGTGTCTTCTGAGGACAGCAGCTGTGGTCAGTTTGTCCAACCACCTCTGCAGCATGATGAACCAGTCCTCTGTCCCCCCGAACGATTTTACTTCATTCACATTTTTTGGCAAAATATGGCTGAATCAGGTGCATCAACAAGCAGAAGAAAGAATTTAGCCATATTTTGGTAAAAATATGAGGACGTTCTAATGAAAAAGTTATTTTTACATTATAGAGCCATATGTACATTTACCCTGCTCACAATTAAATTTAACTATGAAAATACATTTTTTTCTCATTTTCTCTTGAAACACCCTAAAACCTAGAGGCCCCTGGAGGTCCTGGGGCCCCAGTTAGGGACCCGCTGTCCTACAGTATGAGACAGGTGGAGGAGGGTTTGGCTCTTAACGTGCTCATGAGGTTCAGATTGAGCTGGGCCGGGTTGAAGTCCTGGAGGTCGGACCCGGGGGCCTGCTGGCCGTCCCGGTTCTTCTCCCTGGAGGTGACCCGGTACTGGGCCTTGACGTTTCTCAATGGGTTGTGGTCCGGACTGATGTGGTCCGGACAGCGAAACACCTCTCTGATAACGGAGCCCTGCTGAGACAAGCCCACAAAGCCGTTCCTGAAGGTCACCATCCTGACGACGGGCGAGTCGACGTACTGAACATACAGCAGGTTTCCTGACGGGAAGACAGAGTGACGGTTCAGTCCAATCAGAATTTAGTAGTTTACTTCTGGGGTTTGTGGCAGAGAAGTATTTGGCCCGCGAGTTCCCGCTCGGCCCAGAGACTTCACATTGTGATGAAGTTACGGATTTTAAAATTGAGGAAAGTTTTACAAATACAAAAACCTCCGTGGATCAAACATTCATAATACAAAGAGTCATAATTGACTTAAAGTTTGCAGTTTGAGGTGTTCTGGCCACAGTTTTAGTGCCGGCCACGGGTGACTGGAGGAGACCTCTTGGACCGCACCGGTACGTACCTGTAGCGACGTCCCAGACGTTGATGCTTCTGTCCTGAGATCCGGTGAAGACGAACTGGTCGCTCTCAGAGAAAGCAGCAGAGAGGACGCCCTCGAAGAAAAACCCCTGAACATCAGCAGAAAAAACTCAGACTGAGGATGGCTGTACGTAATAATAATAATAATAAT
>NW_025743678.1:0-4929 GCF_021292245.1 Micropterus dolomieu
GACCCAAACCCTAGTAAATGTGGACAGACCAACATAAGGAGTATAGGAGAGGAAAGGTTAAGGATAAAAACACAATACATATCTATAACAATAATAGTCATAAGAATGATAATGTTAAAAGATCATACATAAAAGATTAAATGTAAGAGGACACAATTTTCTGCCATTACAATAATATTTGTGCTGATTAAATCGTCTATCAGCCCAACCCTAGCGTGTGTGGTATGTAGGGCTTAATGATTTTCAGATATTTCCTGAGCTGACTGGTAGCTGTGTGTGTGACGCAGGCGCCGATCGTCACAATACGCTTACCTTTCTACACGTGACTTTCACCCACCACCAAGTTACAAGGTGCTACTTTCATTCCATGTGTGACACAAAAGTTTCTGTAGTGTCAGTTTCTTTCAAGCTTAAGGCCGTTGTACAACAAGAAGACAAGGTACGGCGTAACGTGCAGACGAAGCATCAACTTCGTCTGCAGACTGCTTTAATCTCGCATGTGATATGACCAGAGAGTAATCTCAGCCTTTGCGATTAGGAAATCACTAGTTCAGCTCTAGTGGTATCCTAGGCTTTTTGTAATCCTTTTTGTTTTAGCACAAAATATGTAGTTGAATCCAAATTTTTAGCCTGATCTGATTCCATAACTTTCAAACTGCTTGTTACAAAAAAAGTGACACACAAAGAGTAATCCCTCCCTGCTAACTCGCTATGCTTCCCCTTTGCATGTTTGTGATCTCGTCTCAGTCATCAATGAATACTGAATACACACACATAAAGCAAGGCCAGTTTTTTTGTAAGCACATTTCAACAACAAGGCAATTCAAAGGGCTTTACATAAAACATAAAAGCAACAAAGGGAAATTGAACAAAAACATTTAAATATGCTTTTTTTAAAGGGTAAAATAGAAAATAAAAACAGCGTACAAACACATAACTATTACTCATTTCAATACAACATGTAGCACCAAAGAAATATATCCTCATTTTGTTTATTTATTTTTTCCAGATGCTCCAAAGCTTCCCTCTGTGTCAGTGAGTCCCTCTGCTGAGATAGTGGAGGGCAGTTCAGTGACTCTGACCTGCAGCAGTGATGCTAACCCAGCAGCTAAATACACCTGGTACAAGGAGAATGAAGACTCACCAAAAGCATCAGGACAGAACTTCACCATCACTGACATCAGAGCTGAACACAGTGGGAATTATTACTGTGAAGCCCAGAACAGAAGAGGACGTCATAACTCCACCTTACATCTGATTGTTGTGGCAGGTATGTTTTTGCATTTAGCTGCACACACTCTGGGCACATTACAGTGTTTTCTAATTCCTTAGACACAATTTTTGAAACTAGTGGCTATTTTTTCAAAACTCTACACACTAATCACAAAACCTTACACCAATAAAACAAAACATTATACATCCCTTGCAAAAGCAAGCAATTCTTGCAAAACTATAATACAGTAAACACAAATGCACTGTACTTGGTTCGGATCTGTCTCTGCTTTCTATCTCTGACAGTAGAGAGATAATAATCTCTTTTTAGAGAGAACATTCTGATCTACTTTGGCTTTTAGTTTCTTCTTTGTAACGCTCCAAATCAGTTTCTTTACATTGGTAATAATTTGGTTTACTCTGATTGGTGTTTGGAAAGCAGTGTTACTCTATGGGAGCAATGGGTCCAAACATGCTGTAATACTTTAATTTACTGTCTGTGTTTTCTTTTGTTCTCTGTTTCTCAGGAGCAGGGAAATTAACAGTTGCTACAACAATCACTGTTGTTCTCCTGGTTATCATTTCCCTCTGTCTCTTCCTGTGGATCAGGTGAGCAGCTCTGTTTCACTGAATCATTGAATGTTAAATCACTGAAGGTCAGTTTGTCCAATCTAAAACATTCAGTCATTTATTTTCTTATTTATTCTCCTAACCAGGAAAAAGAGGGCTTCCAAGGAATCGTCTGAGCCTGAAGAGAGACCAGACAACAGGGAACAGGTGAGAATAGTCACGGATCTTATTCAAGAACAAAAGTCATTCACTCTTCAAGTGCTTCTGGGAAATTAATCTGACTGAGAAGGACTTCATGTTTCTCTTTTGACGTCCTTCTTCACAGAAATGAATTTCTAAAATGTGATTCTCCTCTTTTCTTGGATGTGACTAAATTCCTAGTAGATCCAGAAGCTTTCCTACTTTTTGTCCTTTCCTTGTAAATTCCTTTACTTAGCTCTTTTCTGTAATGCACGGTGAAGCAGGGTTATTTGTTCCATCATTACCACAGCTGTAGTTGCTTTGGTCTTTTTTGTCCTGGTTGCAATCATCTGTAAGAATTCACTATTCAAATGAAAAACCCACTCATGTAAAATATGTCTGTGCAGTTTCTACCTGAACAGCCAGAGGTGCAGGATAACCTTCAGTATGCCAGCATTCACTTCACCAACAACCAGGCAGATCCTCTCTACTCCAACATCAGACCAGCTCGCTCCCTCAGACACACGGAGCAGCAAGATTTCATGGAGTACGCTGTTGTCACATTTAAGAGTAATACTTCCCCGAGGTGAGCAGCTCTTCTCACATTATCCTCACTACAAGATTAAAATGACATAACTGTGAAATAAATGTGTTGTTTTTGCATTTTCCCTCTCTGTTTTTACATTTGTAGTATCAAGTTTGGGATATGATGTTATTTATATTATTTCAAACAATATCCAGAGGTCAGGAAACTGGAGAGAATCCAGCTGCATTGTACAGCACCGTCAACAAAATCTAATGAACACAACAGATATTGCATTTATGATGTTTCTGTTTCTTTATAAACTTTTTTCACTTTCATTCATTTTTTCAACATAACATCCACCAGTATAGCAGTAGGGTGTGGTGATGGAGCAGTGGATAAGACACATGCCTTCAGATTCCCACTGCGACACATCCACCAATGTGTCCCTGAGCAAGACACTTAACCCCTAGTTGCTCCAGAGGCGTGTGACCTCTGACATATTTAACAATTGTAAGTTGCTTTGGACAAAAGCGTCAGCTAAATGAGTAAATGTAACCAGTGTTCAGCTTAGTTTTTTAATCTGAATATGCAGCTTTAAAGAATGTGTAAAGTATTTTGTGACTTAAAGCATTAACTTGAATATTATTTGTGTAACATGTTTTTTACAGTCTTTTTGAAAGTTCAGTATTCAGTGACCTTTTATCTCTGCTCTCTAACAACTCTCCTTCCTGCCAAACCTCTTCCTGGAGACACCAAAATGTACCTGAAGTAACTGTTAGTGCACCAGAGGAAGTTAAGCCTCTCAGACCTAGGAGCTACTTTCAGAGCTAAACTTGTTTGTTTTTGTTTGAGTCTTACAGTTAGGACTTAAACACCCCTTATTTTTTTATGGAGTTTCATAAAACTCAGTTAGTTAGGAGCTACATATTTTGTGTGTATGACTCTACTCTTAATTCAGGAGTAGTAGTTACAGTGATATCCAACATCAGTAAGTCAAAATAAAAGTAAACAGGTGCATTAATAACAGAGTAAAAGTAAGGCTGAGGCTGCTCCACAGTGTCTGTAAGTAAGTGAGGGAGTTTTGCATAAATACCTTCACAATTATCTTATTACCTTATCTCAGCTAATGTGTATATAGTCTATGCAGTTTTTTAATGGCTTCCTTCTAATTTCCTTCCTTTTCTATTTGTTATTATTTCAGTCAAATAGTGTCGGTGTTTGTTACCTCTTAGCCAGCAGTCTCTTGTGATGCTGTAACATGTCACTTCCCCCCCAGAGATCAATAAAGCTGAAGATGAAACGCCTCGGGTTACGTATGTAACCCTGGTTCCCCGAGAAGGGGAACGAGAGACTGCGTCGGTTACGACACTATGGGAACGCCTCTAGGCGAAGCAGGTCTGAACGTGAATGAAATCACTCCAATCCTATTGGCTTGTTGCTAGAACGGTAAGGTGTGATGGAATAACCGGAGGAGTATAAAGCACACCTGTACACACTCATCATTAGCTTAAACTATGAAGCTTCTCGGGGAACCAGGGTTACATACGTAACCCGAGACGTTCCCCTTCGAGGGAACTCGAACTGCGTCTGTTACGACACTATGGGAACGAGATACCCACTAAACCGTGCCGAAAACCCCGCCTGCCCCTGTGTGCAATAAAGTGGCACGACTAAGAGGAGAGCGCACGAGTGTCAGGTGCCGAAGGAAGGTCAAGACTGTAAAACCGAATGAATGTGTGTGGAGTGGCCCAGCCAGCCACTAAACAAACATCCTGCAAGAGGCCCCGGAAAGGAGGGCTCGAGAGGCCGCCATGCCTCTGGTAGAATGAGCCCTCACAGCCACAGGTGAAGGCAAACCGCGCACCTGATAGGCCAGGGAAATAGTCTGAACAATCCAGTTGCTAATCGTATGTTTGGATGCAGGGAGCCCAGCCCTGGGGGACCCAAAACACACTAACAGCTGGTCAGCCTTCCTCCAACGGGAGGACCTCAGAGTGTAAATACTCCGGGCAGAGCAGATGAAGCCTCCCGTCCTCCGCCGTCACATGAGGTGGAGGATGAAATGCCTGCAGCACCGTGGACCCTGCCGCACAAGAAGGCACTTTAGGGATGTATCCTGGACGAGGGTGCAGGATAGCCCTAATATTCCCCGGGGCAAACTCCAGGCTTTGCGGGGAAACCGAAAGCGCTTGGAGATCCCCCACCCTCCTCAGAGAGGTGATAGCAAGGAGAAAGGCCATCTTGAGGGTCAAGTGCTTAGCCTCAGCTGACTCTAGGGGTTCGAAGGGGGCCTCAGCCAACGCCCCAAGAACCACCGCCAGATCCCAAGGGGGAACCTTGGACCGAGTCGCAGGTCTCATCCTCCGGGCACCACGGAGGAAACGTACAACCAAGGGAAGTTTCCCCAAGGACCCCTCCCTCAGAGGGGTGTGGAAAGACGA